>NC_069502.1:1193118881-1193418881 GCF_027579735.1 Bombina bombina
CAATACAGCGTTTCTGAACTTTTTTTTTTAAACAACTTAATTATTTTCATAAAGTGGTTATTTAATCAGATTACACTCTCTGCATTAAATATATATAACCCCAATTACAGATGGTTAATATTAGGTTATTTTTTCTGATTATTCTGATGCCAAATATGTTATATTATTAACATTTTATTATATTAAGGTAATTTAATACTGCTAGTTATTAGCTTAAAATGCATTATAATTTTATCAGTATTCTGGCATTTCTTTGCAAATAACAGCTTATTTTTATATCTCCAGATTGGTAGTATTTAAAACTCCTGATATTCTGCATTCACCCAGATATAGTATGTGACATTTCTGTGTGTTTCTTCCTGAATACATAAATCCTGTTTATGTAGATCTGAAATAAAAATAAATGTTAATGATCACTTCTCTTCAGGTCCATAAACATCTATTCATGTTCTTAAACACACAGAGGCTAATATATTCATGCTTTCAAAATATACACATATATATATATATATATATATATATATATATATATATATATATATATATATATACACACACACATCTCATGTCCATTAAAACATATACAGTTGTTTTGAAATCATAATGTAAGCCATGTGCCTTCACTGTGTGCTGTATGTTCAGAGTCACACCTTAGCATTTGTCTGTGTTTTCTCTGTGTTATCTTAATCACCACATCTGGTATTTCCCAGGGTTAGTACTCGCACAGCATGAGCCACTCAAATAAATCTGTGCTAATTACCCGTCCCTTTTGAAAAATGCCTGTATTTTTCACATCTCCTCAGACGGATCAGCATCTTCCTTGGAGGAAACCAATATATGGGAATGTATCCTGCTCTAAGTATCAGCATGTTGTCATTTAACATTTGTTCCCAGGCAATCATGCAGAGGGTTAAAGAAACTGTGTTATATTTCAGTGTCTTGCTAAATTATACAATTGCATATTTTAGCATATTGAGTGTGTGAGATCTCCCAGAAACAAACCTTTGTCTACAGACCATGTGCACATCCACAGATTTATTAAATAAAGATAAATATACTTCTATATATTATTTAATAATATTTCAAATACCTTGACACTTTAGAGATATATTGAGTTGGGGGAAGTGAATGATAATACGCTTCAATAAACCAGCATAGTTCTCAGGTAGGGAGTTGTTTAAATAGCCAGGTGATTATTACAGAGTGAAAAAATAAAGGTGACATTGCAGGATATGTTGATAACCCTGTTTAAGGTGGTAGATTTCTGACAGAAAAGGACACATTTTGGAAATATTGCGTAGGTGGTTGCGACATGATGAAGAGAGCAATTGGATGTGGGGTATGAAGGACAGATTGGAGTCAATTGTAACTCTTAGGCAGTGGACTTGGGGTGATGGGGAGATAGTGGTGTCGCCAACAGTGATAGTAAAGTTAGAAACTGCAGTAGAATTAGATGGGGGATTAGAAGAAGGTCAGTCTTGGGCCTGTTGACTTTTAGGTGGTGAGAGGCTATCCAGGAAGAAATGCCAGATAAGCAGTCACTAATGTGGGAAACAACAGAAGGAGAAAGTGCAGGATAGGTAGATATGAGTATCATCAGCATAGAGGTGATGGTTGAAGCCATAGCTACTGATAAGTTTACCCAGTGAGGAAGTATAGATAGAGAATAGTAGAGGGCCTTGAACAGAGCCTTGAGGTACTAACAGACAGAGGCAATGAAGAGAGGAGTCGCCAACAAATGATACAGAAAATTACCTATTAAAGAGATAAAAGTGGATGCAGGAGAGGGCAATGTCACAGAGCCCAAGGGAGCTGACAGACTGTAGGAGGAGGAGATAATCAACAGTGCCAAAGGCAGCAGACACGTCAAGAGAGATAAGTATAGAGTAGTGGCTATTGTTTTTAGCAGAAAGGAGATCATTACTAACCTTGGTGAGGGCAGTCTCAGTTGAGTGTTGGGGATGGAAGCCAGATTGCAGGGGGTCAAGCAATGAGTTGGAGGACAGGAAATGGGTTAGACAATTGAAAACTAGTTTTTCAAGGACTTTTGAAGCTAGTGGAAGCAGTGATATGGGGCAGTAGTTTGCAGGTGAATTGGGGTCTAGAGAGGGTTATTTGAGGATGGGGTGACCTTTGCATGTTTGAAGGAAGATGGAAATGAACCAGTAGTAAGGGATCGGTTGAATATGTGAGTAAGAGCTGGAGTGAGGGTAGAAGTCAGAGAAGGTATTAAATGTGAAGGGATAGGGTCAAGTGGGCAGGTAGTGAGGTGTGAGGAAGACATTAGGGAACTCACTTCATTCTTAGTAGTTGGGGGGAAGGTACTGAGAGTGGTGGAAGGGGTGACTGGGGGAGGAGATGGAAGGTTGCAGTCTTATGGTGGGATGTTACTTTGGATGGTAAGTGTTTTGTTGAAAAAGTAGTCTGCCAAGTCTTGAGCACTAAAGGCAGATGAAGGGAGTGGTGCAGGTGGATAGAGGAGAGTGTTGAAAATGGAGAAGAGACGTTAAGGGTTTGAGGAGTGAGAAGATATAAGAGAAGAGAAGTAGTTTGGTTTACTAAGTGAAGGTAAGAGGAGTAAGAATAAAGAATTAACCTATAGTGTAGAAAATCAAGTGCTTCTATCACACTTAAAGGGACACACTAAATACAATTTATAGGAATAGTTTTGAGGTTTCATGTACTTTAAGATTAGTTGAAGGGGGGGGGGGGTAATAATAAATCCATACCCTGCCGATATATTTACTAATTAAATCATATAAGAAGATAATTTATTTGTACTAATAAAATTATATATAATGATAATTGATTTTATACTTCTTAAATCATATAAAAAGATAAGGGATTTGTACTAGTTAAATCATAAGAAGATAATTCATTTGTAGTAATGAAATCATATAAGAAGATAATTGATTTGTATTAATTAAATCATAAGAAGATAATTAATTTGTCCTAAAAAAATCATGTAAGAAGATAATTGATTTGTACTAATTAAATCATAAGAAGATAATTAATTTGTACCAATTAAATCACATAAAAAGTTAATTGAATTCTACTAATGAAGTCATGTTATATGATAATTGATTTGTACTAATGAAATCATATAAAAAGATAGTTGATTTGTACTAATGAAATAACATAAGAAGATAATTAATTTGTACTAATGAAATCATTTAAGAAGATAATTGATTTGTGAGTTTGTCCAAGCTCTATAAGTACTTTGCAGTTTTAATGGGAAAATAGCTTTGGCAATACTGGAGCTCGACAAGACAATGAGGTGGAGCTGATATCTAAATAAACCACATTCTGCAGCTATGAAAAAAAACTATTTATACTATACAACTTACGTATCAAAATATTTCTTTTATTTCATGGCTTGACTTGGGAATTGTTGATTGGAATTACTGTTGATGCGCACACGTTCACTTTCATGCAAAAATAAATTAATCAGTACAGGAAACCAAACTGGAACAGCTTTCTTTACTTTGTTACTATTTAAAATCATTTGAAATACACTGAACTATTTGTATATTTTTGCTACGATGCTTTTACATGGAATGCTTTATTTTTACATTTAACTTTGTTAGTTTATATTGTCTCTTTGTTATTATGTCGCAAATTGGCGCTGGCGTCAAATGTACAACTTATTGTTACTATATATATATATTTTTTACAACTGACCCACGGTGAATAGACTAAAAGAATTTCTAAGTAAAACATAGTCACTCTTCAGGGTGAATTCATCAATTTTTGTTTATATTCTAAGAAAAGGAAGGCTATTTTCCCTGTGGCAAATCATTAGAAATCCTTAAATTGATGAATGTTAATGAGTCAAGTGGAATTCATCTTTATAACCTTTATCTTTTATGTTAAAATCTTTTTTTTTTTAGCTTATTCTCTAGAATAATTTATGGAAAAAAAATGAACTTGCATAATTCAGATAGAGCAGATAAAGACACTTTTAAATTCACTTCTCAAATCTGCTTTTTTTGGTATCTTTTGTTGAAACAAATATCTACATGTCCTACACTACACCGAGCTAGTTGGTGTTTGGTGGCTACACACATATGTCTCTTGTCATTGCCTCACTAGAACTGTTCAGCTAGCTCCCAGTAGTGCATTGCTGCTCGCGGACTATAACTGTGTGTTGAATCCCTTTGCAGAGGTCATAGACACAGTTATATGGCAATAAAAGAGACTGTCCAGTCAAGGCTGTGTGGAACATAGGATAATCTGAAAAGGTTCCCACACAACCTGGTTTGCACAAACAGAGATAAAGAGAAAACTTTTCAAACATGGTGATGCCCGTTACTTTACAGAAACTAAAGTACATTATAGAAACTAAACCTTTAAACTTATAATTTCAATATTTAAACAACTAATATAATTGTAAAAAAATACTTCTACATTTTATTCTAAGGCTAATCTTTCCTTTGAATACATCGTTAGGTCTAGTATATATTTAGAGCCAGATTACAAGTGGTGCGCTAGCAGTTGCTGTTTGTGTGCGACGGAAATAGCACACGTATTACAAGTTAAAAGTAAACGTGATATATGTATTAACAGACATATATACACATATAAACACATAAATACATATCCGATTCAAGGTAGGGGTATTTTATTCAAAGCAGCACACGCTGCTTGAGGTATTGGTTGAGGTATTGTGGCTGTTCTGGGCATCCGTAGACACAGAAGCAAGGCGGTTTGATGACGTATCCCTTTGGTGAGAGCATCGCTCACTTTGCCGGGAACTTCTGAATATTTCCAGATGGACGTCTTTTATCTACCGTTGCCTTTGGTCTTGGTGAAGCTGTATTCTTATGTTATACTCTGCTGTTTTATATTTGTCATCTAGTAAGTTCATTACTAGCGTGTGCTGCTTTGAATAAAATACCCCTACCTTGAATCGGATGTGAGCTTTCTTTTTCTTCTTTGCTGCAGTTTTGGTGTGTTCGTCCGTGGATGAGAGTTCTTCGGACTCTGATATAGCAGCACTCCTTCAAGATTCAAGTTTGTTCCTGTATTGCTCCTTGGGACATCATTGTGGAATTATCTACTACTAATACTGGTGTTTCTAGCATACTCCGTGAATCACGCAGTCTGGTAAATCATTATTATTTTTTACTTTGTGATTTGTAGCGTAGCATTTTATTGTTGTTTATTATTGTTGTTTTTCGTACATAAATACATATGTATACATATATAGACATATACGTGCATTGGAGCCCTTTACAGTCAAGTAGATGAAAACATGAAAAAATATATTTATAGTAGTATTAATATTAAATAATATTTAAGAAAAAAATGCGTGTGAGTAGGGTGTTAGGTGTTTCTCCACGTTTCATGCTCCATTGTCTTCTATAGAGGAATACGTTAACATGATTGTGATATTCAAAGTTTGGCTTTTTGCGAGCTTTGGGTTTGCTACACTTTTCGAAAAAAACAAAACAAATTCCTGAACTACTACTATAATAAAACCAGCCAAAGAAAACCCCAGACTGGCTCCTCCATAAAAGACGTTTATTTGATAGATTAAAATTCTTCACAGCACTATTTGAGATAAAGGTCATAGGTGCACCTACAGCTTACGTAAAAGCAAACACATGAGACGCATTTCGGCAGTACCCGTAATAAACGTCTTTTATGGAGGAGCCGGTCTGGGGTTTTCTTTGGCTGGTTTTGTGCAAGTGGACTTTTCCCACAGGGCTCTCCAGTGATGTTTTGACAACGGAAGATTGGACCTTTGAATCCGGAACCACATAGGCTAGTGAAACCACACAGCGGGAGCGAAGCGGAGGAGATGCAGAGCAAGGCAATGGAACCTCTAGTAAGTCCGCTATAGCTTCACTATATTTACATGGCATTGATGTTGAGAATATCTGGAAGGTCTATTGAACACTAAGGTCTAATATTTATTGCTACTGTCGTTCTCAGAGTGCACAGACACTACTATTTTTGTTATTACGTTGCTACTACTATAATAGCCTGAGGAAACAGCCCTTTAGAGGCTGAGAAATACATTGCTTTTAAATAAAGAAATTGCTTTTTATTATTCACTTGACTACTGTTTCGATTTTATCACTCCACACCTTGGGGCCTGGAGTGTCACCTGTTTGGCTGTGGAGTTCAGTCTGCTGGGTGGCTGAGAAGTTCCAGCCTGTCGGTATTGCACCTGGAGGTGCTTTCCATCTTGTAAGTGCAACTATACCATACAATTCTCCCTTACCATACTGTACTAGGCTATGGCAGTTCACTTTATATTCCTATATAGGTTTTGACGGGGAGTCTCTTGGAATCTTCCTGCTCTGAACAACAGCTTGTTTCCATCTAGTGAGCTGGACTACTGTGAAGTTCCAGCCTGTCACAATAGCACCATTGGGTGCTTCATGCTTGTGCGTAACCATTTGTCTTATCTTTATTGTTACTTGTTCTGATTATACTAGGCCATTGTAGCGCTTCTGTGTTCTTCCTTTTCCAAAATCCCTGAACTGCCTACTGGCAGACCTTCTTCCAGTACCTAAGATGGTGGTGACCAGTGCAGGATGAGGGAGGGAAGAGAACTGTTTGGAATGGATCAGGGAGTGGGAGGTGTCAGAGGGAAGGGTAATCTCTACTCTGCATCTAAAATATTAACCTTACAAGCTAATTAATTGTTTTATATTATAGAGCAATAAGACGTAAAACATGTATAAGGAAATGGGGAGAATTTATTAAGGCCTTGGATACCTCGGTCGAGAACCAAGTCCTTGGGTCTTTGGTTTGGGGTATGTCAGATCACTTAAAATGGGGATAAGAATTTGATCTAGATCAGTTTTGTAGTAGGGTGGCTAAGGGGGTTAAACTATGATCATTAGCATGTTCAGGTTATTGCTGAATTTTAGGCTATAAGATAATAAGATGTAGGGAAGTATTTAAGTGAAGTTCAGTAGGCACCAATTTTTATTGCTGTAAATTCCACACTAGTGGTCTTTAAGAGACTATCCCCTGGTAGTTCCAAGCAATAACTTTAAGCAATTTGTATTGTAGTAGAGAAAGGATAAACACCTTATGTTTTGCTTTGTGTTTGTAATAATAAATAATATAAAATAAAAAAATGAGAAAAGGAAAAAGAAACAAATCAAGCTTATTGAATAACCCCTTCACTGCCAGGAATTTCACATTAGGGCCTCCATATAGAGCGTCGCCCGCAAAAGTCAGCGACGCCAGTTTTTGCGCTGTTTTGGTATTACATATACGGCGTAGCATACAAGTTACGCCCGTATATATTTCACCCGTCGCTCGCAATTTTTACTCCCATAGGCTTACATGGGACCGCGTCGTAAATCGGTATCCAATATCCAGCGCAAGGCCTTACGTGGCGAAAATTTAGAAATCTTACTCCATTTTTACCTCGCCATAAAAGGCAGCCATAGCAGGCCTTGCGCTGAGTATGGGAGCACCGTAACTCCATAAAATGCATGCAAAAATAAACTAACACCTTGCGCAATGTCTATCTACCTGTCAATGGCAATCCCCCACCGCAATAACTAATATACTCTATTAACCCCTAAACCGCCATAGCCCACACCGCAAGCAATAACTAAATTATTAACCCCTAAAACCGCCATAGCCCACACCGCAATAAACCTATTCTAGTATTAACCCCTAAACCGCCATAGCCCACATAGCCTATTAAATGTATTAACCCCTAATCTGCGCCGCCAACGTCGCCGCCACTATAATAAAGTTATTAACCCCTAAACCTAAGTCTAACCCTAACGCCCCCCTAACTTAAATATTATTTAAATAAATCTAAATAATATTACTATTATTAACTAAATTATTCTTATTTAAAACTAAATACCTACCTATAAAATAAACCCTAAGATAGCTACAATATAATTAATAATTACATTGTAGCTATTTTAGGATTTATTTTTATTTTACAGGCAACTTTGTATTTATTTTAACTAGGTACAATAGTTATTAAATAGTTATTAACTATTTAATAGCTACCTAGTTAAAGTAACTGCAAACTAAATACCTACCTATAAAATAAACCCTAAGATAGCTACAATATAATTATTAATTACATTGTAGCTATTTTAGGATTTATTTTTATTTTACAGGCAACTTTGTATTTATTTTAACTAGGTACAATAGTTATTAAATAGTTATTAACTATTTAATAGCTACCTAGTTAAAGTAACTGCAAATTTACCTGTAAAATAAATCCTAACCTAAGTTACAATTACACCTAACGCTACACTATCATTAAATAAATTAAATTAATTAACTACAATTACCTAAAATTAAATACAATTAAATAAAATAAACTATAGTACAAAAAAACAAACACTAAATTACAGAAAATAAAAAAAAAATACAAGAAGTTTAAACTAATTACACCTACAGGGAGTGCACAATTATTAGGCAAGTTGTATTTTTGAGGATTAATTTTATTATTGAACAACAACCATGTTCTCAATGAACCCAAAAAATTCATTAATATCGAAGCTGAATAGTTTTGGAAGTAGTTTTTAGTTTGTTTTTAGTTATAGCTATTTTAGGGGGATATCTGTGTGTGCAGGTGACTATTACTGTGCATAATTATTAGGCAACTTAACAAAAAACAAATATATACCCATTTCAATTATTTATTTTTACCAGTGAAACCAATATAACATCTCAACATTCACAAATATACATTTCTGACATTCAAAAACAAAACAAAAACAAATCAGTGACCAATATAGCCACCTTTCTTTGCAAGGACACTCAAAAGCCTGCCATCCATGGATTCTGTCAGTGTTTTGATCTGTTCACCATCAACATTGCGTGCAGCAGCAACCACAGCCTCCCAGACACTGTTCAGAGAGGTGTACTGTTTTCCCTCGTTGTAAATCTCACATTTGATGATGGACCACAGGTTCTCAATGGGGTTCAGATCAGGTGAACAAGGAGGCCATGTCATTAGATTTTCTTCTTTTATACCCTTTTCTTGCCAGCCACGCTGTGGAGTACTTGGACGCGTGTGATAGAGCTGCATGAAAATCATGTTTTTCTTGAAGGATGCAGACTTCTTCCTGTACCACTGCTTGAAGAAGGTGTCTTCCAGAAACTGGCAGTAGGACTGGGAGTTGAGCTTGACTCCATCCTCAACCCGAAAAGGCCCCACAAGCTCATCTTTGATGATACCAGCCCAAACCAGTACTCCACCTCCACCTTGCTGGCGTCTGAGTCGGACTGGAGCTCTCTGTCCTTTACCAATCCAGCCACGGGCCCATCCATCTGGCCCATCAAGACTCACTCTCATTTCATCAGTCCATAAAACCTTAGAAAAATCAGTCTTGAGATATTTCTTGGCCCAGTCTTGACGTTTCAGCTTGTGTGTCTTGTTCAGTGGTGGTCGTCTTTCAGCCTTTCTTACCTTGGCCATGTCTCTGAGTATTGCACACCTTGTGCTTTTGGGCACTCCAGTGATGTTGCAGCTCTGAAATATGGCCAAACTGGTGGCAAGTGGCATCTTGGCAGCTGCACGCTTGACTTTTCTCAGTTCATGGGCAGTTATTTTGCGCCTTGGTTTTTCCACACGCTTCTTGCGACCCTGTTGACTATTTTGAATGAAACGCTTGATTGTTCGATGATCACGCTTCAGAAGCTTTGCAATTTTAAGAGTGCTGCATCCCTCTGCAAGATATCTCACTATTTTTGACTTTTCTGAGCCTGTCAAGTCCTTCTTTTGACCCATTTTGCCAAAGGAAAGGAAGTTGCCTAATAATTATGCACACCTGATATAGGGTGTTGATGTCATTAGACCACACCCCTTCTCATTACAGAGATGCACATCACCTAATATGCTTAATTGGTAGTAGGCTTTCGAGCCTATACAGCTTGGAGTAAGACAACATGCATAAAGAGGATGATGTGGTCAAAATACTCATTTGCCTAATAATTCTGCACTCCCTGTAATATAAGCCCCCTAATAAAATAAAAAAGCCCCCCAAAATAATAAAATTCCCTACCCTATACTAAATTACAAATAGCCCTTAAAAGGGCTTTTTGCGGGGCATTGCCCCAAAGTAATCAGCTCTTTTACCTGTAAAAAAAGAAATACAACCCCCCCAACATTAAAAACCACCACCCACACACCAAACCTTACTCTAAAACCCACCCAATCCCCCTTAAAAAAAACCTAACACTAACCCCTTTAAGACCACCCTACCTTGAGCCGTCTTCACCCAGCCGGGCAGAAGTCGTCATCCGATCCGGGCAGAAGAGGTCCTCCAGCCGGGCAGAAGTCTTCATCCAAGCGGCATCTTCTATCTCCTTCCATCCGACGAGGAGTGACTCCATCTTGAAGACATCCGACGTGGAGCATCCTTCCTGGGCGACGGACTAACGACGAATGAAGGTTCCTTTAAATGACGTCATCCAATATGGCGTCCCTTGAATTCCGATTGGCTGATAGAATTTTATCAGCCAATCGGAATTAAGGTAGGAAAAATCCTATTGGCTGATGCAATAGAATGTGAGGTCAATCCTATTGGCTGATTGGATAGGTTAATTGCGTTGTGGGCTATGGCGGTTTAGGGGTTAATAATTTAGTTATTACTTGCGGTGTGGGCTATGGCGGTTTAGGGGTTAATAATTAGGCTTATTGCGTTGTGGGGGTTGTCGGTCTAGGGGTTAATACATTTATTATTAGTAGTGAGAGGGGAGATTGTGGATATAGGGGTTTTTACGTGTCGGGCTTATTTTTGGGAGGCAGGTTAGACTTTTACGGGAGATTTGTTATTTTCTTTACTTTTCTTAGGCGCCGGCAGTTTCTAAAGTGCCGTAAGTCACTAGCGACTCCAGAAATTTGTAGTTACGCTTATTTCTGGTTATAGCTAGTTTATCCGACTTACGGCACTTTAGGAACTGCCGGCGGGGTATATGTAATACCCCGATGTGCAAGGTGAAATTACGGGCGGCGCAGGTTCCTACGCTTGCGCCGAACTCTGCGCCGTATATGTGATCACGCCCCATGTGCGCAGCTGCAATTAGCGCCATTCTAACTGCAAAAAAGCAATGGCAAAGCCATGCATGTCTGTTATTTCTGAACAAAGGGAATCCCAGAGAAGCTTTTAAAGCCATTTTTCATATGACTGTAGTAGTTGTGTGTAAATAATTTCAGTGAGAAAGCAAAGGTTTGCTAAAAAGTTAACAATTTGTTTTATATGATCCAATCTGATGGTCAAATAGTGGCATCAAATATAATAAAATGGGCCTAGATCAATACCTGGGGCTTTCTACTTTAAAAATATATTTTTTTTATAGGTAAATAAAAAAATCTAAAGTTTTTTTTCTGTTTAATCAGAATGATAGCAAACATGCTAAAAAAAAATCTCTTGTACTTTGGGCAAGTTTTTCTCTGAAATTCCCAGGAAGCAAAGGGGTTAAAGGACCGAAAAGGGAAAATTAAACTTTGTTGATCCATACAGAGCATGTAATTTATATCTAGTATCAAGTTTATTTTATTATTGCTGTATCCTTTGCTGAAAGCATAGTTAGGTAGGCTCAGGAGCAGAAAAGCATGGAGAGTTTGATTAGTGGCTACAACATATATTCAGACCGTCCTAGTCCCGTATCAGGGGCCAGTGACACTAAGGGGCAGGGAATCCTAAGATTTAGCTCTGAGGCTCTGTAGGTAAGCTTCCCAGGGTTCCCAGACAAGACAGAAAGTTTCCGACTTGCGCCGGACTCTGTAGACAAAGTCTTCCATGGCAATTGCCATTTTAACTGAGGTGAGTATGTATATAAGAAGGGTTCTCTGGTGCGGAGGCACTTTCTCTAAACCCAAGTGTAGAAGAGCCATTCCGGGGTCCTTTATCTCTGGAAGACCCATCAAGCAACAGATCTTACTGGTCTTACCCCAGAGTGTCTTTAGGTTGGGACAAGTCCACCAGGTGTGTAGTGGGGTGCCAATGTCACCACAGTTTCTCCAACAGGAGGGGGGGTGATTAGGATAGAGGGTCTGCAGTCTGGTTGGGACCAGATGCCACCTAGTGAGCATTTTAAAGTAGAGCTCATACATCGTGGTGCAATGTAAGGCAGCCTTGGTCTTGGCGATGGCCAATGTCCATTTCTTAGGGGAGTATACCGTTTGTAGCTCTGCCTCCCAGGAGAGCATGTGTCTCGTCTTAGGAATTGTGGGGGGAACCAGTAGGCATCGATAGTGTGCCGTGAGGGGTTTATATGTCTGGAGGCCCGTTTTCCATCGAGCTTCCCAAGCCGTAAGAGGCCGTGGGGCATCTCTCAGGAACCCCCAGGCTTTTAGTAGAGATCTTAATCTTAGAAGTTCAAATTCCAATTGCCGCGGGACCTCAAAGTTTGCCACCATCTCGTCTTGCGTTAGAAGCCGATCTTCTACGTAAAAGTCACCTACTGTCAAAATTCCGATCTGCCGCCACCAGTTCAGTCTCATATTGGGGAGGGTCTGGAGTATGGGGAGTACAGGTTGGATAGGAGAAGGATGGGGGGCGATCTGAGTGTGGTGTCGCAATTTATACCATAGCATTTGGCATCCTCTAACAATTGAGTTAGAGATGGTGTGCACGGTAGCAAGATGCGGGGGGAACCACAGCAAATCAGATAGATCTATATAGGCAGGCAATGATGCCTGTTCCAGGTCCCTCCATCTCGTGGGAGGGAGGTCTCGTCCCCAAGCTGAGACATGAGAGATCGTTGCCGCCTCATAGTACATCTTCACGCTTGGCAATCCCAGCCCTCCCTGATCTAGGGGGGACTGTAAGATTGAGGCCGCAACTCTGGGTTTCTTGTTGTTCCAGACATATCTATTAAAAAGGGTCTGAAAATTTTTCAGAAGTTTATCTGGGACTGGGAGAGGAATACATCGCATAATGTACGTTAGCTTGGGTAGTAGCATCATTTTCAGGGCTGCAATTCTACCCATCCAGGAGAGTTCATCATATTTCTTTGCTCTCAGGTGTTTGTCAACTGCCTTCAACAAGGTGTGGTAGTTCTCATGGAGGACCGTCTCCTTGTTATGAGACAAGAAGACCCCAAGGTGCCGGATACCTCTGGTAGACCATTTGAAGGAGTATTGCTGTCGCAAAGTTCTCTGTTCTTGATGGTCCAGATGAATCGGGAACGCCTCCGTCTTGGCTACATTTATTTTGTAGTTAGAAAGTACACCGAATCTTTCAATAAGAGCCATCAGCGGTGGGTGCGATAAGGTCGGCTCGGCAATGAAAAGTGTAAGATCATCAGCGAATAATGCCACCTTTTGTACTGAATCATGTAGTAACAGACCCTGGATTTGGGTGTCCTGCCTAATGGCTTCCGCTAATGGCTCCATAACCATCGCAAAGAGGAGCGGCGACAGGGGGCATCCCTGCCTCGTTCCATTTCGTATGTGTATCTTAGGGGAGCAAAAACCTAACCCCTTGACCACCGCTGTGGGAAGGGTATATAGGGCCTCAACTGCCCTGCAGAATGAGAGCGGGATCCCAAATGTTCTCAGAGTCTCAAACATATATTCCCATCTCACCCTGTCGAAGGCCTTTTCGGCATCCAATGACAGGGTGAGAAGGGGCAAGCCCATATCGTGTGATTCAGCGAAGATGTTCAGCAGTCTACGGGTATTGTCAGAGCCCTGTCTGCCTTGAACAAATCCGACTTGGTCTAGATGGATTATAGAAGGGAGGTGTTTCCCTAGTCTTGTCGCAAGAACTTTAGAATATATCTTGATGTCCACATTGATAAGGGAAATAGGTCTATAACTCCCGCATTCCCTGGGGTCCTTCCCTTCTTTAGGGATGGTCATAATATTAGCCTCCAAGAATTCCCTTAACATCTTGCCTCCTTTAGCCACATCGTTAAACAGTCGGAGTAGAAGAGGAGAAAGAAGAGAGACAAAGGTTCTGTAGAAGAGGGTGGAGAAGCCATCCGGACCAGGGGCCTTGTGAGGTTTAAGGGACAGGACGGCCGCCTTCACTTCCTCTAGGGTGAATGGTCTATCAAGGTCTGCAGCAGACTCCTCACTCAGCTGTGGTAGACGCAACTTGGTTAAGAATTGCCCCAACTCCCCACCGCTCACCGGTGGGTCATTAGAACCGCTGTCTAGATCATAAAGGGCAGCATAATAGTCTGAGAAGGCTCGACCAATCTCCCTAGGAGAGCAGACCATGCCACGGACAGAATTAATGGCCGGGATCCTACTGGCAACCGCCCTATTACGAAGTTTGCGGGCCAAAAGCCTATCGGCTTTGTTCCCTTTGCTATAGTATATTTGTTTTAATTTGAATAGGTTGGTTTGCACTTTTAAAAGCTCTCGTTTGTTGATCTCAGACCTTATTGCACCCACCTGGGTGGCAAGAGCGGGGTCCGGGGCTTTTTTGTTGGCCATCTCTAGGAGTCTTAGTTCGGCGTACAGTTTTGATAAGGGAATCTTATGAGCCGCTTTCCATTGGGCCTTTTTCTTTATGAAATGACCTCGCAGGTACGCTTTAAAGGTGGCCCAGACTATTTCAAGACTTGTATCCCCAGTGTCATTGTGTGCTAAGAAATCTAGGATGATTTCATTTAGGAGTGGAATCTCTGTTTCCACGAGACACTGGTCTGGAAGTTTCCAGGACGGCCTACAGTCAGGGGACTGTAAGGCTAAGAGTTGGGCACTAACCATATCGTGGTCTGACCACGGACAGGGCCTGATCTTTGACACAGCAAAGTTGTCAAGTGTCCATGAGTCGCAGAGCAGATAATCCAACCGAGAGTATGAATTATGGGGCACCGAGTGGTGTGTGTAGTCTAGTTCGGTCGGAGCTAAGCATCTCCAGACATCAAACAGTCCAAATTGATACATTAGCCTACGAAAGGCCAATGACAGTGAAATTAGGTTACGGTCAGTTGGGTGGTTTGTGTTTTTTTTCTTGTCTAGCACTGGGTTCCAGACCGGATTCAGATCGCCCCCCACCAAGAGATGTCCTCTCTTGATTGGATCTAGCTTGTTCAAGAATTTTCGGAGAAAGGGGATCTGTCCCGTATTCGGGGCATAGATGGATGCCAACGTGTAGTGGGCTCCATTCAGGGCACAAACTAGAATAAGGAACCTACCCTCAGGATCTCGTTCAATATGGTCTATCTTACAACTGACATCACGGTGGATCATTATGGCAACTCCTCTTTTTTTTTTCGTATAGGAGGCAGTTTCACAGATCGGATATAAAGGGGAACTCCTGGGCTGTTTAGAGCCCCTTTCCCAGTGGGTCTCCTGAAAAAACATGAAGTGTATTTTGTGGGCGAATAGGTAGTTATACAGGAGACTCCTTTTAGTAGGTGTGTTAAGTCCCTGGACGTTCAGGGTGGCAGCCAAAACGGGAGCCATGTTATGAGCGGGCGCCTCTTGGGTAACAAATGAGGACCTCAGTTGCGGGTAAGGGGAAAGGTTTTAAGGCGGGTGGCGCAGGTAAGTGGGGACGAGGGGATATGGGCGGGAAAAGGAGGGAGGCGGGTGTTGGAGCACCTCAGGCCACGAACAGGATGTCTTGAGATTCAAACGCTACTAGCGTATGTCGATGTGTATATAAACACTATCACAATGAGTGATCTCGCAACTAACAGTTGGAGAGCACAACTATAGATGTGTGGGGGGGGAGAGGCCAGCAGAGATAGCCGAGCCCCAGTCAGTCAGTTTAAAACGTGCAAGAATAGGGAGAGAGAGAGAGAGGGAAAGAGAGAGAAAGAGAAAACTCTTTCCCCCCCCTCTCTCACGCCCCCAGTCACTATTGTAATTTTCTCGCTGTAAGCGAGGGTCTTATATTATATTACTGTAGTGGGTGCATATTGTCATCTCTGGTATAAGGCTAAGAGAAAAATTGGGGTAAGGGAAGCCTAATCTCAGTTCTGCAGGAATGAAGATTGGGAGAGAGAATGGAAGACTCGTGCGTTAGTCTGTATTTATGGTTCTCTGCCTATAATGTCTCCTCAAGGTAGGTTATGTGCATACAAGGTGCTCTAGTGGGGGAAGGTATTCCAGGCCCCAAATTTCCGCTATTATGAACAGAGGTATTAGGATGGACAGCCCAAAGCAATAAAAAGAAAAACAACCATAAACAACATCAACATCCTAATAAACAGACAATATATGATGGCCATCGTCAGTTCGCAGGGGCTAAGCTTGGGAGGGGTGTCGATCTTGTATCTTAGAGCTAATTTCTCATGTAAGTCTGACAGCCGCCAGGTTGAGAACTGATCTAATTCCTGGTTGATCCGGTACAAGTGGGGGGGGCTGTTAGTATAAATGGTATGAGATCAACATAGTCGATGGGGCATATATTGAAGGTGATTATGAACAACTATAAATGGTGTACTTAACATTAGGGATATTGGTCGCAAGTGGGGATTAAAAAGTGTGTAATTTCTGACGGTAGCCATCTAACCTTTGTGAGGTATATATATAAATATCAGTTAGAACAGCAACAACGTGGGGACCTGGTGGTCGCCAGGTTGAAGACTAATCAAATTCCTGATTGGTCAGGCAGAGGTGGGGGTGGTTGGTAATTTAAGTGGCATAATATCGTCTCAGGTAAGGGGGTATATATTCGAAGACGATAATGAGTGGCTATAAACGTTGTACTTAAAATTTGCAATATTGGTCACAAGAAGGGGTTGAAGTATGTGCAACGCCTGATGACAGCCATCTACACTTCAGGCGAAAACATATTAAACCACAGGTGATGTCGTTTCTGGGTAGAGATTGGTTTCTGTACATCTTATATAACTTGAGGTACATACATAAATATCAGTAAAAAACATCAACAGAGTAAACAGTAACAACATGGATACAAATAACATCACATAATGATGACCATCAGCCCAAAAGAGCCAACTTAGGGATTATATAGTTCTGGGAACTCAGGCTGCTATTTAATGGGAGATGAATGCCAAATAGGTGTTCAAGTGACCCAACTCTTGCCTATCCCAGTAAAGAGAAAGACGGCTGCTTCAGTAGTTGTAGTTTAGAGGGGCAAGGGAATTCAAACATATGTAGTTATTTCTCTTAACTGAAGATTAAGGCAAGCGCGACTCTGGATAGTGCGCACCTAAGCATTAGGGGTAAAAAGGGGTGGGGATTCACTCTCTTTCGTAGCACTCATTAATCTAGAGTGGGAGTGTAGAGCTGTTGTTAATGCACTCTACTACCGTGGGATATCCCTTTAGTGTAGTTAGGGCATGTGCCTCACTAGGCAGTGGTCATCCAAATAAAGTGCTAGAACATAGTAAGCCACAAGCTACAACATCACTTGACTGACCTTAATGAGTTAGATAAGTACAATTTACGAATAATTACAGGCACAAGGAGGTAGAGTAAGAAAGGGAGGGAAAAAGGAAGAAGAGAAGAAGAGTAGTGTAAAAAAGAAAAAGAAAAGAGAAACAGGAAGGGAGTGGAGGGGAGACGAGGAGGAGAGATAGCCAGAGAACATTAATGTAAAAAAGAGAAAACATCCATTATGTCTTAGCAGTCTCACCAATCTTCGTGTACCCTCGGTACACACGAGTCAGTCTCTGTAGTAGTAAAGAGTCTCTCAATTATAAGTCCCCAATTGGGGAGATAACTATATGCACATCAGAGCAATGACCAGGATGGAGTATCTCACGAGGGAGCGTCTCTAGTCTTAGATATTGAGGTATTCCTCTGGTCACTGCTGGGTCTCTGTGGAAGGGAGCCCCACTCAGGGGCTGATGCTCTCAGGCCTCTACCAGATACGATTGCTTGGGGTGGTATCAGTGGGTCTTGTGGCAGTAGGCTCCATCTTTGGAGTAATTCCCTTGCCTGTTGAGGTGAGGATGCCGCATATTGTTGTCCATCTTTATTGATGTAGAGATTAACAGGGAAGCCCCACCTGTATTTAATGCCCTTGTCTCTCAAGATTTTAGTGTAGGGTTGGTAATGTCTTCTTATCTGGAGAGTGTGGGGAGAGAGATCTTGGAATACCTGAATGTCAGCATACTGCTCCGGGAGTGACTTGTCCCCCGCCAAGGTTCTCAGAAGTTTCTCTCGAAAAGTGTAATAATGTAGACGGGCGACAACATCTCTTGGTTTATCGCCCTCGGCCGTCCTCGGCCTCAGGGCTCTATGGGCTCTATCGAGGAGCATCTCTTTCTCAATCTCCGGACCAAGGACTGCAACAAAAAAATCTTGGAGGAATTTTTCAAGCTCCTGTGGGGGCACAGATTCAGGGATACCCTTCACCCTAATATTGTTGCGGCGAGTCCTATCTTCAAGGTCTGCAAGTTTGAGTTCGAGGTCAGTGATCTGCTCTGCCAGACTCTGCGAGTAATCTAAGAGATTGCCGTGGTCTACCCTGAGATCTTCCTGCTTGCGTTCCAACGCATCTGTTCTTTCTCCTATAAGGGCTATGTCCCTTTTCAGATCAGCATGTCCCTTATCAAACTTCTTGGAGAGGGAGTCGTGATGCGAGGCCAGGAGCGACCTGATAGAGTCCATTATGTTGTTATCAGTGTCAGCATCTTGGTGTTGTAGACGGCCTGTGGCCTGGGATAGTGTTGTTCTGATGCGAGCATCGTTAAGGCTGCTTGTGTCTGAGGCATCCTCTTCCGAGCCAGATTGTTGTCTGGATGTGTGTTGGCTAAAGTGGTCTGCCACTGTTCTCTTCAGAGTTTTGTGGGAATTTTGTTTTCTTTTAAAGGATTGTGGCATCTTGTGCTTTTGCAATTGTAGTGGCATGAGATATAGAAGGCAAATAGTGGGAAAAGGAAAAGACTGTTTTGCACTATAAAGATATCTGCTTCAGGGCCGACTGGGGCTATGGCATCAGTGCATAAAGCTAGCACATTGTTTACACAGTTCCTGACATCACATATAAATTGAGGCTGAGCTAGTTAAGAGCTGTGCTGTAAGGCCTGGGTGCTGAGGTGGTTTTCACTAAGGTGTATATTCTAGTCTAGTCTCTCCCCTGGGGGGTTGTCCCCTTAGGACGATGTGGGAGAGGGTATAGGGGTATGACCCGCAGGCAATCAGGGCCGGCGGGAAAGGGAGGGGAGAGACCTGTGAGAGAGCTGTAGATAAAAGATGAAATCTGCGCCCCAACTATCCTCCTGGGGTGTTAACACAGCGCGCTCGAGCTTTAGGGTGCTGAGGCTTCAGTCTAGAATTAGAAGATAGTGGTCTATGGCAGGCCTGGAAGTCCCTTGTCGAGTACTAATTAAAGTATAGGATTTTGAAAGAATATAAATGGCTCAGCTTTGTTCAGGGTGCAGGCTTTTGGATAGGCTCCCTGTCTCTGGGTCTGTTTAGTTGGAGCCGGAAGAGTATAGGAGAAGTCTATGGTATTCTGGTCTAGCCCAGCAGTGTACCAAAACAAATGTCTTTAAGGCAGTTCTAGGTGTGTGGGAGCTGATATGTAGGTCCAGAGGGGTTAATGTGACTTTGGGCTGCTGTTAATATATTAAACCGCAGGATCCATTTGCAGTATCAGGTAGTTAAATGTCCCTTCAGTTTTATTAATATTAGGACGTGTTACATTTCACCAGCTCAGTTTGTGAGTATAGAGGCATTCACATACCCTCATCTGCTTGTGTAAAACATTACGGTGCTTTTCTGACCTGCGGTCAGTTCCTAAGCACTTGCGGCGTCTGTACACCTCTCAATGGGTCTGCAAGATAGTGAAAGACTTGGCTATGTGTCTTTAAGAGCCCCTCTGTGTTATCTAAATATTGCTTATAGGCGACCGGAGCTTGTGTATGCTTTTAGTTGTGCAAGTAATTCACTGGTTATACTGCTGCGTCTAACTCCAAGGCCGCCTCCCTCTGTCTTTTCCGGATTCTCCCTGTAATGTCACAGATTAATGGCGTGTTTTCGCGCCTTTTTTATGCCGGTACTACTGCGGGGTTTAATGAAGAAAAAAGACTGTGTCCCGTAAAGTCTCTCTGACTCACCCGCTCCTTAGTACACAGGCGCTTCCCCTCTATGCCGCTCAGGCACTTCAGCGAGTGGGCTCTTTGTGCTCCGGTCTGGCTGATGCGCTCCTGCAAAGTCGGCTCCGTTATTTTCTTTTGTAGGGAGGGTAGGATGTAGATCCCTCGATCTTCCGTTACCCCAAACCAGCCACTACTCAGATGAGCATAAACGTCCCACAAAGTTTTGCAAGGAAACACTACTTTATATCAAAATAAATAAAACTATACAGGAGCTCACACACACTGCGTCCGTTCTCCACCGTGGCTCGCTCCGCCCCCCTCACATTACATTTTCTATTTTGCATATTTATGTTCCATTAACTTTACTACTTGTCGTTCTTCCTATTGAAAGAGTTAGTAGAAACATAAGGCAATAAACTGTAACTTTTTTTTAGTTATTATTTAATACAGTCTACTCCAGAATTGTTATTGTTTAAAAAGATAGATAATCCCTTTATTACCCTATCACCAGTTTTGCATAACCAACACTGTTATATTAATATACATATTACCTCTGTGATTACCTTGTATCTAAGCCTCTGTGGACTGCCCCCTAACCTCAGTGTTTTTGTCAGACATGCAGTTTAGCCAATCAGTGCAGACTCATAAATAACTCCACGGGAGTGAGCACAATGTTATCTATATGACACACATGAACTAGTATTGTCTAACTGTGAAAAACTTTCAAAATGCTCTGAGCCGTGAGGCGGTTTTCAACGGTTTTAGAAATCAGTTTGAGCCTAGCTGGATTTAGATTTTCAAAAATACCACCAAGGGAACAAAGCAAATTTGATTATAAAAGTAAATTGGAAAGTTGTTTAAAATTGCTTGACCTATCTGAATCATGAAAGTTTAATTTTGACTGGACTGTCCCTTTAAAGTCACATTCTACTAAAAAATGTTTGTTGTTAGATAATCCCTTTATTACCCATTCAACAGTTTTGCATAACCAACAATGTTATATTAATACTTTTACCTCTGTGATTACCTTGTATCTATGCCTCTGCAGACTGCACTATTATTTCAGTTCTTTGACAGATTTGCATTTTAACCAATCACTGCTGACTCATAAATACATCTGTTGGAGTGAATGCAATGTTTTCTATATGGCACACATGAACTAGCACTGTCTAACTGTGAAAAACTTTCCAAATGCACTGAGATAAGAGGCAGCCTTCAAGGGCTAAGAAGTCAGTTTGTGAGCCAACCTAGGTTTAGCTGTTTAAAATCCCATGCCCTCGAAATCATGAAAATTTTATTTTGACTAGACTGTCCCTTTAACTATTTTTCAGTTATGCCAGTGTCTGTAATCTCTATAATTACTCACAGCAGTCACAGAGCACATCTCGGCTTTCCTGATCACTGACAAATTGTGAGAGATTTAATAGCCAAACTGGCAAAAAAACCTAAATCCTTCCACCTAACAGCTCACACATCTAACACCTACACTGCGCACCAAACAATGAACTAACTCCTGTATAAATAGCAGAACCCCAGGGGAACATATGTGAGACGTGTTGTGTTATTGATGTGATTTACTGTTTATATCATTTGTGCAGTTGGTGAAAGCGCAATGTAAATAGGTATAAATCACTTATGAGTGAACAAGAAATACGCTCTCTTCTTGTCTCATATTATTAGTGGCAATAGATGCAGCATTCAAATTGTTTTACTGTTTTCTCCATAGTTTCATTTAAGTTTCATTTAATAGAGCTAATATAAAAATTGGTTTATTTTTTAAATGAAACATATTTTTCCTATCACGAATAAACCAAAACTTCCTTGTTCCATTAGTTTTAATTTAAAAATGTTATATATTTTTTTTATTTAAAATGTTTTCAAGGTTAATATATATAATATAATATAGGTAGCTGCAGCCTGCTTGTTGGTGTTTGCTGTGGGGATAACGTTCCTGCTTCTGATTCAGCTCTAACACAGGCATCACACAGATGATCTTGCGGCTTGTGTTTGTCTCCATATCTGTGAACCTTACTGTCTATATCCGGACGGAGGGAGAGCTTATTGAGGGCCAAATTGGAAGTTTCTGTCTTCACAAGCAGTGGTACCTGAGGATTCCGTGACCTATTGACACTTTGATCCATACTCTGGGAGTGCCTGATTGATACCATCTACTTACCTCATACTGATTGAGGGTTCATCAAGTAAGTGCACATCTGATTGGGTGTGGAACCCTTCTCTTTGGCACCTACTACTCATGTTTTATACTAAGGACTTTTTTCACCCACTTATTTTTTTATCTAGATAAAATCTGTATTGATCTATGCATTTAATGTCATGTTCTGTTATGCTTTTTAAATACACAATTTTATAGGCTTGATATGCTTGACATGTACATACAGTATATTTATTGGTCTGATTATAAACACATGTTTTTGTATTATTGACATTACCATTGATGTGGCTAGGGAAAAATAGTCACCTGCAATAGTATCCATAAATACTGGTATACATTTTTATAGATTGAGCGCCATCCCTAATCTTCCTATATATTTACTCATTTGATAAGTTTGAGGGCCTTATCTACTCTTGTAGGCACTGGCTGCTATAGTTTTAGATTTATCTACATACTATACTGAAATACAATATATCATAGTAGTCTTCCCTTGCTGGTAGCGCTTTTGGGGCTTACCTGTGGACAATTTGTCCCTAGGTATTCTAGATTCTGTTTGATATTTATATATATTAAGCAAGAAAGGTATATCAGCAATTCCTATCTAGCACTAACTAATCCCTAAAAGTATGTGGATATATTTCCTTAGCGCTAAAGACCTTCAACATAACATTATATTGTTAAAGAACCTAACAATGCATAATGCATAAATACACTGCAAGAAGGGGAGCATTAATAAAGCATTTATTGGAGCCACCTAAAGGCAAAAAAATATATATAAAACAGTGACATTAGGCCATTCAACTTCTATCATAGTGCACTATGAATACCAACAATTATGATTAATAATCATATCCCAGTGAAGGGATAGAAAAGCGCGCTGATACTATGAAAGAAAAAAATATAAAATGTTGAAAAAAATAATGTACTTTTAAGTCTAATGGAACGGGTCTACCGTATCAGTCCTGAAATGTGTCCATATAATAATGGTAGATTGAAGGGATGGAAGTATACTCCTTTTTGATGTGGTGGGTCAGGCTTCTCCTCTTGATCCCAGAGAGCTATTGAAATACAACGGGTAGAGAGAGGGTGCCACAACTTCATATATATAATAGCTTTAATGTTATGACGCATTTCTCAACCCCAACTGGGTCGTTTCATCAGATAAAAGTGATTTTATCTGATGAAACGACCCAGTTGGGGTTGAGAAATGCGTCATAACATTAAAGCTATTATATATATGAAGTTGTCTGTGTTGTGCTACTCCAACACCAATAGAACAACACACAGAAAGATTTTACCTTTTGTAGCAATTGAAGTCCAGTTACTAGGAGGCATACATCAAGCTGGAACCGGGAAAAGAACCCTTGGAGCTTGTTTTCCACAGTGTACAAGCCACTGCTAAGTGCTAGCCAGCTTTCACGCACTGGTCACAGCACAGTGCTACACCATCTGGTAAGCATATTACTTACTTTCATCTGTACCTGCATTTCCAGACGGTATCACGCTATTGTGGCGCCCTCTCTCTACCCTTTGAATTATGATTAATAATCATGTTAGAGAGCTCTCAAAAAAATAATACAAATAAAAATAAATATGAAATATGTATGCAAAAGGATAACTTAAAGTTCCATAGAAGAAAGTCTAGATGTGTTGGCACCTGTGTCCATTTCTTTACAATAACCCCAGACTGATGCAAATCTCTGTGCGGTACTATACAATTTCAGCAAATGCTTGCACTTGGGAATCCCACTCTCTCTCCCCTTACTTCCAGATAACCCGATATCCGGGATCACTGCCAAAACCTTCAGAGGTTAAAGATTACGTTACCGACCTTCAATAAACTCCTCCATGGGATGTGAGACAGTCCGGCCCTTGTCACCGATGTTGACTGCTCCGGTCGGTGTAACGCTTCCACGGCTCCTCTCTGTTGGCGTGTGACGTCACTTACACCCACTTCCGGTTTCTGATTCCTCCTCCTGGCGGGGATGATGTTAACTTCGGTAAGGGAAGGAGAAGTGGAATTAAGCAGGGAACAACTTGATAAAATTTCTCCCAAATAGGGAAGAAAGTAGGATCACCAGTGGCGTTGTGAGTGGTATGGGCTCCACTCAGGGACTGACTGCTGACATATTTCGGCTATCAAAGCCGTAATCGTAGCTGATTATGGCTTTGATAGCGAAACATGTCAGCAGTCAGTCCCCATACCACTCACAACGCCACTGGTGATCCTACTTTGTTCCCTATTTGGGAGAAATTTTATCTGCAATAAACTTTTTCAACTTTACAACGTTGTGTGCTGGTGCACCTCATTCTTCTTTTTTCCTGTGTGTTCTTAAAGTTCCATAGTCCTGTTAAAGTCACAGGAATAAGTGACTAGAGTTCCCAGCACTGGAATAGAGGAATTATATCCTGTGGTTGAATGTACCAATACCAAACAAATCATATAAAGTAGATGGTCAGAGTATGTCTGGGTTTGAAAATCTGCACAGTTACCGCCCTTACTTTCAGCAAATGCACTAATTACTGTGCTCAGGCGATTATAACTGTGCATTAAATGTTCCTTTTCTTTTGCAGTCCCACAATAAGGCTATAACAATCTTGCGGCTAGATTACGAGTTGTGCGTTAAGGTAAAAAAGCAGCGTTAACAGATCCTAACGCTGCTTTTTTACTCCAGCTGCTATTACGAGTCTTGCAGGTATACGTGTACCGCACACTTTTTTGGTCTTACCGCAAATCAACTTACGTAAATTTCGTAAAGGCTTTTTTCTATGAGACTTCCATAGCGTCGGTATTACGAGTTTTTCCTGGGAGGCCAAAAAGTGAGCGGTACAGCCTCTACTGCCAAGATCCGTAACGCATTTTAAAGTCAGTAGTTATGAGTTTTACGCTACAAAGCTGTAGCATAAAACTCATAACTAAAGTGCTAAAAAGTACACTAACACCCATAAACTACCTATTAACCCCTAAACCGAGGCCCTCCCGCATTGCAAACACTATAATAAAAATTTTAACCCCCAATCTGCCGCTTCGGACATCGCCACCACTAGAATAAACATATTAACCCCTAAACTGCCGCACTCCCGCCTCACAAACACTAGTTAAATATTATTAACATCTAATCTGCCGTGCCCAACATCGCCGCCACTATATTAAATGTATTGACCCGTAAATCTAAGTTTAACTCTAACACCCGCCTAACTCAAATATAATTTAAATAAATCTAAATAAAATTCCTATCATTACCTAAATTATTCCTATTTAAAACTAAATACTTACCTATAAAATAAACCCTAAGCTTGCTACAATATAACTAATAGTTACATTGTAGCTAGCTTAGGGTTTATTTTTATTTTACAGGCAAGTTTGTATTTATTTTAACTAGGTAGAATATTTACTAAATAGTTATTAACTATTTAATAACTACCTAGCTAAAATAAATATAAATTGACCTGTAAAATAAAACCTAACCTATGTTACAATAACACCTAACACTACACTACAATTAAATAAATTCCCTACATTAAATACAATTAAATAAAGTAAATTATTACAATTAGCTAACACCTAACACTACACTACAATTAAATAAATTCCCTACATTAAATACAATTAAATAAAGTAAATTATTACAATTAGCTAAATTACAAAAAACCCCACTAAATTACAGAAAATAAAAAACAAATTACAAGATCTTTAAACTAATTACACCTAATCAAAATAAAAAAAGCCCACCCAAAAAAAAAAAAAAAAACCTAGCCTAAACTAAACTACCAATAGCCCTTAAAAGGGCCTTTTGCGGGGCATTGCCCCAAAGAAATCAGCTCTTTTACCTGAAAAAAAATACAAACAACCCCCCCCAACAGTAAAATCCACCACCCACACAACCAACCCCCCAAATAAAAGTCTAACTAAAAAACCTAAGCTCCCCATTGCCCTGAAAAGGGCATTTGGATGGGCATTGCCCTTAAAAGGGCATTTAGCTCTATTGCTGCCCAAAGCCCTAAACTAAAAATAAAACCCATCCAATACACTCTTAAAAAATCCTAACACTAACCCCCGAAGATTCACTTACCAGGAGAAGTCTTCATCCAAGCGGCAAGATGTCCTCAACGAAGCTGGCAGAAGTGGTCCTCCAGACGGGCAGAAATCTTCATCCAGACGGCATCTTCTATCTTCATCCATCCAGCGCAGAGCAGCTCCATCTTCAAGACATATGGCGCGGAGCATCCTCTTCTTCCGACGTCTTCTTCTGGAATGACGATACTTTTAAGTGATGTCATCCAAGATGGCGTCCCCTTGATTCCGATTGGCTGATAGAATTCTATCAGCCAATTGGAATTAAGGTTGAAAAAATCCTATCTGCTGATGCAATCAGCCAATAGGATTGAACTTCAATCCTATTGGCTGATCCAATCAGCCAATAGGATTGAGCTTGCATTCTATTGGCTTCTGCCCGTCTGGAGGACCACTTCTGCCCGTCTGGAGGACCACTTCTGCTGGCTTCGTTGAGGACATCTTGCTGCTTGGATGAAGACTTCTCCCGTTAAGTGAATCTTCAGGGGTTAGTGTTAGGATTTTTTAAGGGTGTATTGGGTGGTTTTTATTTTTAGGTTAGGGCTTTGGGCAGCAATAGAGCTAAATGCCCTTTTAAGTGCAATGCCCATCCAAATGCCATTTTCAGGGCAATGGGGAGCTTAGTTTTTTTAGTTAGGCTTTTATTTGGGGGGTTAGCTATGTGGGTGGTGGGTTTTACTGTTGTGGGGGTTGTTTGTATTTTTTTCAGGTAAAAGAGCTGATTACTTTGGGGCAATGCCCCGCAAAAGGCCCTTTTAATGGCTATTGGTAGTTTAGTTTAGGCTAGGGTTTTTTTATTTTGGGTGGGCTTTTTTTATTTTGATAGGGCTATTAGATTAGGTGTAATTAGTTTAAAGATCTTGTAATTTGTTTGTTTATTTTATGTAATTTAGTGTTTGTTTGTTTGTTTTTTTAAATTTAGCTAATTTTATTTAATTTATTTAATTGTATTTAATGTAGAGAATTTATTTGTTACCATTTTGCCCCAAACAACTTAGACATTTTAAAGGCTTAAAAATGGGAGGAGTTTTCCTCCGTTATTTTTCCTTTAAAACAAACCTTAAGATATCCATGATCATGTGATTTTTATTGGAGCCGGAAGAAGCCCCAGAGCCTTAGGGGTGAAACGCGCGTAGCTGGCAGTTGTGTTTGCTGGAGAAACTAAGGCAGAAAGTCTCAGGAAAGGAGATCTTTGGAAGAGGTGTTTGGAGGCGCATCCACAATTTCAAGGCGTATCATTGGAAGGAGCAGAGAGGAGACAAACACCCTAGGGGAATACACCATACTTTGGGGATCAACAAGTATACCTAGGAGGTGTGGCACCGCGATAGTGGGACTGCCTCAGAACCGCAAGTATAAACCGCTACAGCGTATTCTTTGAAGTACAGAAGCGGTATCAATATGGAAACCAAGATTGTTATAGCCTTCTTGTGGGACTGCTAAAGAAAAGAAAAATTTAATACACAGTTATAATCGCCTGAGCACAGTAATTAGTGCATTTGCCGAAGTAAGGGTGGTAACTGTTCAGATTTTCAAACCCAGACATGGCCTAATGTCACTGTTTTATATATATTTTTTGCCTTTAAGTAGCTTCAATAAATGCTTTATTAATGCTCCCCTTCTTGCAGTGTATTTATGCAATATGCATTGTTAAGTTCTTTAACAATATGTTATGTTGAAGATCTTTAGCACTAAGGAAATATATCCACATACTTTTAGGGATTAGTTAGTGCTAGATAGGAATTGCTAATATACCTTTCTTGCTTAATTTAATTTTTGCTTTTTCTCCTGCACCAATTGTCTGTAAACACTTTAAATACAGGTCATTGTTACTAGCCCTTCTATAGGTAACACTGGAAGTTGCTGACAACACCTTAATATAAATATATATATATATATATATATATATATATATATATATGAATATATATATTTGTTGCTGTTTCACATGCATGATTGACAGATTGTGAGTACGATAGTGATATTTGTAGCAGGAGTGTAATGATTGACAATGTTTTCATACATCAGCTGTTGCACTCAGTTATTGATCATTTGTTTAAAAGTGTGTGAGTATAGATACCTGCGACTCTTGTAAGTATTTAAAGTTGAGAAGATACTTATTGCTGAGACAAATAAGTAGGAAACAAAAGTTCTGTACTCTTTCAATGGCTTTTGCAATATTGTGGTATAAATAAAACTATTGATAACTCACCCATTAATTATGGAGTCATGGTGCAAGGCTTCAAAGATATTCTAAATATTAGACAGTATCCCGATATCATCTGTGGCTCAGTGCTATGTCTGCTTCTGGGAGGGCAAAGAGGAAAGTGGACTTTTATACTGGGATTCCCTTATGCTCTTGATAACTTATTAATGTCCCACGCGTTTCAGAGTATCTGATTGAATGCACTTTCTCAGGGATCTTTTTATTACATTAGTTAGCTATAGCATATTTCTTGTTGTACACATGAGCTCTGCATCATTTTCAAAATAGTGACTCATTGGCTTCAAAAGAGTGACTCAAGTGAGTGCCTCCCCCCAATGTACTTATATATCTATCTATTGAAGGAAACAACCAAAATTTGCCCTGTGGGATGATCCCCACCAAAGGTGCAGCATGTTTTAGCCCACTTGTACTTTTCACAAAGGATAAGTTTAGGTCATCCTAAAGCCGAGCCCAGACCCCAAATTTCAGATAATTCTCCTCTGAACCAAGGATTTGTACAGCTAATGCCAGGCATGTATTTCAGGCCATATGGGCCCCATCATTGAGGTGCTGTTATATTCCTTTAAGGCACTGTAGGCAACATCTGATTTAAGTGCGGTACTTAAAATTTACAAACCTATTGCAGTTTACCCTATGGATAAGTATTCCCACAGGCTGCAGCATACACACATACACACACACACACACATACAGTACTCAACTATACATACTCAAAGATGTTTACAGATATATCTGTACAAACAAAAATCGGCTAAAATATGTGAAAATGCCAAATTTGACTTTGACACCTATAGGCCTTCCAAAAAGGCCGACCAATTCAGCTGGGGCATAGTGAAACAGTTCAAAGTTGTGCCAAAAAAAGGGATCAATCTGTCTCCAAAGTTCACACTGTCAGTGTTACTGCCCGCATCCACCAATAAAAACAAAATAGTCATCCAATTTGTATATTAAAATTACATAACTAGGTGTTTGAAGCACTGTGGGGAGTGCTTATTTCCACAGGAGGTAGACCAGATTAGCGCACAAACAATGCGTCTCCACCGGAAAGGCTGGACTCAAGATCAAGGACCTACATGGATACACATTGGACAGTTGGAGGAATGTTTAATTGGCATGATTAGCTGTATTAACAAACATTATTTTATTTTATTTTTATATAGACATCAAATACCATGAGGTTGTAAAAAAAATACTTGTGGGTTTTCCAATTCCAAGTGGATGTGCATACTGCAGACCCTCACAAATATAATGCTACTATATGTCAGTCATCATCTGGCCTCAGCAAGGATGATAAGATTCTGCAAAACAATGCAAGCTTTACTAGCAAAATGACATTGTCACCTCCAAACAAGGCAAGAGCTTGAGGCAGTTTGTCCATTGAAAGACAATTGCAGCCTGAACATGTTAACGTTAAAGTTTTACATTTCCGTTGATATGTAATTCTGTTGCAAAACAACGCAACTGAAAAGTCTTGTAATTACAAGTTGTGTTAAGAGTTTAATAAAACTAAAGCTCGGGGGATTTGAAGAACAAGTGATAATCTTAACTCAGATCAACAGCCATATTAATACAATTTGTTCTAAAGAACAAACAAAAGTTTGTACAAATATACACCTGGGTGCAGCACCATAAGTGTTGCCAACAAGTGCAGACATCTGTTTTGCTCCTAGCAACCATTTGTAGACAGATTAAATCAGGCAACGTTCCCATGTGGCAAACAAGCCAATGAACAAGTACGGTCTAATAAATAGGCTTGCCCATATATGTTTAATTTCTTACCTAGGAACCTGCAGGTCTGTTCTATCCTTTGACTGCTTTTCTGTATGTATATAAAGCAGCTCCATATAAAAATAAACCCAGTCTAGCTTCTGCATGTTTGCAGTGTGGTTTTGGACAAGCACTTCACCTCAGCAAAGCTGTTATTTATTTACTTTAAAAAGTCACATTCCAATGGAAAAAGATGCCCTTAGATAGCTCTATGTTCTCAAAATTAAACCCAGCTGGCCCTAAAGCCTTTACAGCTATCAAAACCGAGGACGAGACGTTTTCAGGAAAAGATACTTCTATAGGAGCTGAAAAGAAAATCAAAATGGGAAATTATGTTGTGTTTATTTGGCAAAGTGTTTGAATATTATTATGTGTACATTTTTTTTTATGCAATGGAATATCAGCTGTATTTATTATCGGTTATTTGTAGAGTGCCAACAGATTTTGCAGCGCTATAGTTTTTGTTATTTAAAATAAGCGACCAGTTTATTGAAGTAAAAACTTTATTGAAATCAGTGATGAACACATGAGGGCTGCAATAATTTTAAACCATAAAGGGACGCGTATAAATGTATGGCTATAAACTCACAGAGTTTACATAGCTGCTGATAATCGTCAAGTCTAAAATGATAAAAATATAATTTCACAAAATCCTGCTTTTTGTTTTACGTTTTACCAGCTCATGAAAAACTCAGAAGATGATAAGCACAAAACAGGAGTTTTTAACATGTTTGAGTCTTTCCATTGCTATTTTATAGTCTGGTCCAGATTACAAGCGGTGCAGTAATTATTATTATTTTTTTATGCACACTAAATGCTCTCAGAATAAGAGGATATTCACGACTGGGTTAGCGCACATATTACAAGTTGTAAGTAAAAAGTTAGTGTGAGAGTGAAAGACAAAGGCGAAACTTCAGGCCTTCGGATATCGCGGCCGCGCTAACATCTCCCCATAGGTATCTATGGTGCGCACTGAGAAAAAAAATGATTAGTTATCAATGATACGCTAACTGGACACTGCGCTAGATCAATTGTACTAAATCTGAAGGTGCATTAGGAATACTTCATATTCCCATGTTCTTCACTAAGAAAAAAAAAATCTTTTTATTTCTATATATATATCTATATATGCCTATATGTCTATGCGAATAAATATATATATATATATATATACAGTATTTCACAAAAGTGAGTACACCCCTCACATTTTTGTAAATATTTTATTATATCTTTTCATCTGATTACACTAAAGAAATGACACTTTGCTACAATGTAAAGTAGCGTGTGTACGGTCACCTAGTCTGCCCCCCCCCCCACACCAGAAGTTCCCAAAGCACATATCTTTTATAATTTTTAGTTCCACTAGTGCAGAGAGCACTTAATGAAGAGAATACTCACCAGTTTACATTCTTTAGCTACCTTGACAGATGTGTCCCTAGGGGTGACAATATTCAGAGTGGCAACTATCTGGCTTTTCAAGTCAATCATTTTGTAATTCATACCTGGAAAACTTTTTTCTATGTTTGCCCTTTGCAGCCTTTGAATGTTTTTCCTGAGGATTTTTTAAGCATAATTATTTTTGGGTTACTGGAAATGTTGTCATCACAAGGAAACATCATAGATCCCAAGTAAATAACATGATGGGCACTATACTATACATCTACCTCTATTAGAGAAACCTCTTGAGTAAACTACTCAACAAAACACGCCAGGGGCGTATTTAGGTTTTGTGCTGCTCTAGGCACTCAAAATTACTCTTTATCTCCCACTCCCTCAACCTTCTGGCCCTAACAGAAACCTGGCTCTCTCCTCTTGACACAGCATCCACTGCTGCCCTGTCACTTGGGGGTCTCCACTTCAGCCACACTCCTAGGTCTGGTAATAGACAAGGAGGTGGTGTAGGTATTTTACTTTCCTCTCGTTGCACCTTTCAACAAATACATCCCATCTCTTCCCTCACATTTTCCTCATTTGAAACCCATATGATTTGCTTATTCTCTCCTCTTTCTATACATTTTGCAGTCATATACCGACCCCCTGGCTCCTCAACTCAATTTCTAGATCACTTGGCTGCCTGGCTACCTTATTTCCTTCCCTCAGACACCCCTTCCCTCATTCTTGGTGACTTCAACATCCCTCTTGACAATCCCACTACCTCCTCTGCAAAACAACTTCTGCAACTCACTTCCTCTTTCGGTTTGTCAGAATGGACTGATTCTCCCACTCACAAAGATGGACACTCCCTTGACCTGATCTTTAGCTATTCCATTCCCTCACCCCCTCAAATGCTCTCAATCAACCACAACCCACATAACCTTAAACTTAGCTCATTCTCCCCTGTTACTGAGGAAGAAGTTTCGGCACTTATACTGTGCTCTCACCTCACTACCTGTCCCCTTGACCCTATCCCCTCACAGCTACTCCCCTCCCTCTCTGCCACCCTTACCCCTATACTCACACACACTTTCAACCTCTCCTTCAGCACCGGTATATTTCCCTCATCACTGAAACATGCACTGGTCACACCTATCCTCAAAAAACCTTCCCTTGATCCTACCTCCCCATCCAACTACCGCCCTATTTCCCTCCTCCCTCTTGTATCAAAGCTTCTCGAAAAACTATCTTATGCACGCCTTTCCCATTTCCTTACAATAAACTCCCTCCTTGACCCATTGCAATCTGGATTTCGTCCCCATCACTCCACAGAAACAGCAATTGTTAAGGTTACCAACGACCTACTTACAGCAAAATCAAAAGGCCACTTCTCTCTGCTTATTCTCCTTGATCTTTCCGCAGCCTTTGACACTGTTGACCACCCTCTCTTGCTCCAAACCCTCCAATCCTTCGGCATATGTGACACAGCCCTCTCGTGGCTCTCTTCCTACCTGTCAAACCGTACCTTTAGTGTAGCCTTCTCTGGGGCCTCCTCTGCCCCGTCACCACTTTCTGTTGGAGTACCGCAAGGCTCTGTCCTCGGTCCCCTTCTCTTCTCAATCTACACGTCATCACTAGGTTCCCTAATAAAGTCCCATGGTTTACAATATCATTTGTATGCCGACGACACCCAAATCTACTTCTCTGCACCAGACCTTTCTCCTTCCTTGCTAACCCGTGTCACTAACTGTCTTTCTCACATCTCCAACTGGATGTCCTCTCATTACCTCAAGCTAAATCTCTCCAAAACTGAGCTCCTTATTTTCCCCCCTTCTTCAAAACTCTCCACCCCCAATCTCTCTATAACTGTCGACAACTCCATCATTACCCCTACCCCGCATGCCCGATGTCTCGGGGTCACATTTGACTCAGATCTAGACATGTGCATGGCGAAAAAATTCGGTTCGGTTCGGATCGATTCGGAATTTTTCGAAGTTCGGTTCGGATCGATTCAAATTCGGAAAATTCTGAATCGATTAGTTTCGGATTCGTTTCGGATTCATTCGGATTCGAAGAAATTCGGCTGGATTCGGTTCGATTCGGTTCGTAAATTCGGCATTTCGGTAAGTGTTAGGTGGGATTAGACTAGTATTATACTGTATATTAGGTGTTAACCTAACATACTGTACAATACTAGTGTAATCCCAATGGCCATCCGAATTTACGAATCGATTCGGTTAGATTCGGAAAATTCGGCAAAATTTTAATTCGGAAATTCGGTTTGATCCGAATCGCCGAATTTGCCGAATTTTCCGAATTTCCGAATCGAACCGAAACGAATCGCACATGTCTACTCAGATCTTTCTTTCACTTCTCACATTCAGTCTTTGGCTAAAGCCTGCCGCTTCCACCTTAAAAACATCTATAAAATTAGACACTTCCTTACACAAGACACAACTAAGATTTTAATCCACTCTCTCATCCTCTCCCGCCTCGATTACTGCAACTCTGTCCTCTCTGGTCTCCCCACCTACCGCCTAGCTCCTTTACAATCCTTAATGAATGCCTCTGCCAGACTCATCTTCCTTACAAGTCGCTCTTCATCTGCTGCACCTCTCTGCCAATCTCTTCACTGGCTTCCTCTTGCCTCTAGGATCAAACACAAAATTCTCACTCTGACATACAAAGCCCTCAACTGCACTGCTCCCCCCTATATCTCAGATCTTGTCTCCAGATACTCTCCTTCCCGTCCCCTTTGCTCTGCTCAAGACCTCCTACTCTCCTCCTCTCTTGTCACCTCATCACACTCCCGTTTACAGGACTTCTCCAGACTGGCTCCCATCTTGTGGAACTCTCTGCCTCGCTCCACAAGACTCTCTTCTAGTTTTAAAAGCTTCAAGTGCTCCCTAAAGACTCTACTGTTTAGGGATGCATACAACCTACGCTAACCTTACTTTATACCAGTTCCTCTCCTCCATTGCTTTCCCCTGAACCCCCCTAGCATGTAAGCTTAAGAGTCCAGCTGTTTGTGGATCACCTTCTCAAGAGCTGACTACAACAGTGCAACTCTTGGCAGGGCCCTCTACCCATTTGATCCCTATAACTGTTTTTTTTGTACTCCGCCTTTGTTAATAGCGCTGCGGAATCTGTTGGCGCTCTACAAATAACCGATAATAATAATAATAATAATAATAATAATAATAATCGATGCACTCTCTCAAACTTCACAAACTCACCTTTTCCTCTTTCTGACCACCATCTCCTTACTTGCAACATATCATCCCTCCCTACAACTCTCCCTCCTTCTGCTCCTCACACCAAACTTCACAGAAGCATTATGTCATTAGATCAACAACAGCTTTCTAATTCCCTCAAACCTCTCCTCTCATCTTTCCCCTCCTTTTCTTGCCCTGACCAATCTATCTGCCACTATAACTCCACCCTTACATCCATCCTTGACAATCTCGCCCCTCTTACCATAGCTCGGAAATCAAACACTCATCCTCAGCCCTGGCATACTCCTCTGACACGATACCTACGCAGATGTTCCCGTACTGCTGAGCGGCACTGGAGAAAATCTAGGAATTCAGCTGATTTTCAACATTACAAATTTATCTTGAACTCCTACTATTCTGCCCTTAATTTCCATAAGCAACATTACTTCTCTACTCTTATCTCTAATCTTTCTTCAAACCCAAAACGTTTGTTCTCCACTTTCAATAACCTTCTCCGCCCTCCCCCACCTCCTAATACAACTTCTCTGTCAGCTCATGACTTTGCCAGCCACTTCAATAACAAAATCGACACCATCAGAAATGAAATCAGCTCTCAACATAATTCCTTTCTCTCACCCCCTCAAATGCTCTCATTCAACCACAACCCACATAACCTTAAACTTAGCTCATTCTCCCCTGTCACTGAGGAAGAAGTCTCAGCACTTATACTGCGCTCTCACCTAACTACCTGTCCATTTGACCCTATCCCCTCACAGCTACTCCCCACCCTCTCTGCTACCCTCACCCCTATACTCACACACACTTTCAACCTCTCCCTCAGCACCGGTATATTTCCCTCATCACTGAAACATGCACTGGTCACACCCATCCTCAAAAAACCTTCCCTTGATCCTATCTCCCCATCCAACTACCGCCCTATTTCCCTCCTCCCTCTTGCATCAAAGCTTCTCGAAAAACTAGTTTATGCACGCCTATCCCATTTCCTTAAAATAAACTCCCTCCTTGACCCACTGCAATCTGGATTTCGTCCACAGAGACAGCAATTGTTAAGGTTAACAACGACCTACTTACAGCAAAATCAAAAGGCCACTTCTCTCTGCTTATCCTCCTTGATCTGTCCGCAGCCTTTGACACTGTTGACCACCCTCTTGTGCTCCAAACCCTCCAATCCTTCGGCATCTGTGACACAGCTCTCTTGTGGCTCTCTTCCTACCTGTCAAACCGTACCTTTAGTGTAGCCTTTTCTGGGGCCTCCTCTGCCCCGTCACCACTTTCTGTAGGAGTACCGCAAGGCTCTGTCCTCGGCCCCCTTCTCTTCTCAATCTACACATCATCACTAGGTTCCCTAATAATGTCCCACGGTTTACAATATCATTTGTATGCCGACAACACCCAAATCTACTTCTCTGCACCAGACCTATCTCCTTCCTTGCGAACCTGTGTCACTAACTGTCTTTCTCACATCTCTAACTGGATGTCCTCTCACTACCTCAAGCTAAATCCCTCCAAAACTTATTTCCCCCCCCTTCCTCAAAACTCTCCACCCCCAATCTCTCTATATCTGTTGACAACTCCATCATTACCCCTACCCCGCACGCCCGATGTCTCGGGGTCACATTTGACTCAGATCTTTCTTTCACTCCTCACATTCAGTCCTTGGCTAAAGCCTGCCTCTTCCACCATAAAAACATTTCTAAAATTAGACACTTCCTTACTCAAGAAACAACTAAGATTTTAATCCACTCAATTCTTTCCCGCCTTGATTACTGCAACTCTGTCCTCTCTGGTCTCCCCACCTGCCGCCTAGCTCATTTACAATCCATAATGAATGCCTCTGCCAGACTCATCTTCCTTACACGTCGCTCTTCATCTGCTGCACCTCTCTGCCAATCTCTTCACTGGCTTCCTCTTGCCTCTAGGATCAAACACAAACTTCTCACTCTGACATACAAAGCCCTCAACTGCACTGCTCCCCCCCTACATCTCAGACCTTGTCTCCAGATACTCTCCCTCCCGTCCCCTTTGCTCTGCTCATGACCTCCTACTCTCCTACTCTCTTGTCACCTTATCACCCTCCCGTTTACAGGACTTCTCCAGACTGGCTCCCATCTTGTGGAACTCTCTGCCTCTCTCCACAAGACTCTCTTCTAGTTTTAAAAGCTTCAAGTGCCCCTAAAGACTCTACTGTTCAGGGATGCATACAACGTACACTAACCTTTCCTAATACCAGTTCCTCTCCTCCATTGCTATCCCCTGAACCCCCTTAGCATGTAAGCCTAAGAGCCCAGCTGTTTGTAGATCACCTTCTTAAGAGCTGACTACAACAGTGCAACTCTTGGCAAGGCCCTCTACCCATTTGATCCCTATAATTGTTTTGTTGTACTCCCCCTTTGTTTATAGCGCTGCGGAATCTGTTGGCGCTCTATAAATAACCGATAATAATAATAATAATTTTATATATAAAGTAAATTGGCAAAAATAAGCAGCTCTTTAAATATGCACTTCCAAATGCATACCACTAACATGCATGTAAACTTATACAAAATAACTGCTAAAAACACTTCTTTCAGTACAATGGGACTTTTTAAGGAAGAAATTTTTCACTGCTAAACGCAGCATCATTCTCAGGCAGCCACGGCACATCCATTCAAGGCAGCATTAGTGCCAGCTAACACTTAATGCCTCCTTTGCTAGCGACTTAACATTTTATTGCCTAGGCAATAAAATGTTAATATCGCTAGCAGAGGAGGCATTAAGTGTTAGCTGGCACAGTGCAAACTAGTAAGATAATCATGCCAACAGTACCTACTATCAGGACTCAGCCCTACCTCCAGTTCATCCACTGATACACTCCCTTAATACGATACGCGGCACGCCTTCTGCTGCCTCCACTCCTCAATGATCAGTCTCCTCTCCCAGCTGTCTCTGTCACCGCTGACTGGACTCTTCACCTAACCCCCATTGCCACCTGGGAGATCACGTGCGCACATGCATGACTCCCATAAGCCATGCGCTAACAGCAGGAAGGCGCCTTGTCAGAATTAAATATTTTTTTTATATATCCAGATTAGCCACATATTCAGTGAAGCTGCTGCCGCCCCCCAAAATCTTTCGCTCTAGGCACCGGCCTTGTAGGCCTATGCCTTAATATGCCCCTGCGCCTTTCCCTTTGTCAGAAAGACTTCATAATCTCCTTTAGATCGTAAGCTCTCATGAATAGGTATTGAGCCCTTTTTCATTGTTATGTATAACCCCCTTTAATTTGGAAGCTAATTAGGGAGCACGGTAGATCTTCTGTCCCAGACTGTCTTCTCTGCTTTGTCTTTATTTATTGTTACCTAGTTTGATGACTGGAAACTCTTGTGTAGGAGATGTTCTGCAGCCCTGAGTCAGAAACCAAATGTTTCCAAGAATCAGCAACCAGGTAATCAGTCTGAGACAGGTGACAAATTTGTATATAATCCAGCTAACAGTCCTAGGTAATCACGAAAAAGAAGAACGGAAACATGAACACCAGGAACTTTATTACTGAATAACAAAGTTCCAAGTAACCCATTTACAGGCATTTAAAAAATTCCTGTACTACTTTTTGCACAATTTCTGCCACAGAACCATTTTCTCCATCATAATTAGAAATAGCTATTTCAATGCTGGTCAAATAGACTATAAATTTAACCCTATCAAGTCAACATACTACACCCTGTGTCTGGAACAAGTCAATATTCTTCCTGGAGGACCAGACTAGCAGTAACTGGCTCTAAGAGAGAGACAGGGCTTGATCTTCTTCTTAGCAGTAGTGCACCCTGGTAAGCACCTCAAGGTCTGACAGTAGGTTCATTGCAAATAAAAATTATGGAGAAAACAATAGTAATAATTAATTATACAAATAATACATTTAATTATTATGAATTCCATTAAAATACAGAGGTGCAGAAATGATTGGTAAAGCATTATATTTTTGTCACTGCCTAGAGGACACATCCATTACTTTCTTCTTGCTTCCATACATTAATACTACTTTTCATGGCCTTAAGTCACTTTTCCTTTCCCTCCTCACCATAAAAACAAAGAATTAGACTTTACTAATAACAAATACTTGGAGACGTTGCTGGACCAAACATCTGAACTGGAATTCTTTTTTCACCAGAACCCACAGCAATCTGTTATTTTCTTTCTTACAGAAAATAATTATGGTTTGTCATGAAAAGCAGGTGAAATCACATTTCAGCTCTTGAAGAGTATCTGGCTCCAATATATCTTGCTGTCTGCTCCTAATTAAAATGTTACTCACTAATTCTTTCCATAGTTATTCAACCTTATGCAGTTCCTGAAATGTATTTCCTAAAAGGCACAATAGAAAGAGATTAGATGTTTAAAGAACAATAACATTCCAGGATCTTATCTGTCATTTTTCATATTATAGGCTGTCACTCAACTCTCCTTATCCCACCTGAACCCCATCAATTGCAGCTTTAAGAAAGACCCAGGTTGCCCTTATGCTGTTAATAATAAATTAATTTTAGTGATCCTATACACACCAATAAAATAAAAGGGATGTGATGTATGGCAACCTAGTAACTGAATATTTGAATTTAATGTTGACAGTGTGTGGTACTAGATTGGCCTTATGGTTGTGCTGGGCCGAAGACTATGTAACGTCATTGGCTGGCAACTTCACTTCCTGGTGGGGTTATGAGGTCCTTTGCTAATCTTACAACCATCTTTTGTGAACTTTTACCAAAATAAAAACTACCAAAATATAAAGCAAAACCTTAGACAAGCCATCTGTAAAAAATACATAGGAATACATCTGTTTCTTGCATTCACTAAATTCTAGCAAATAGTCAATGGGGCCTATCTATCAAGCTCCGAAAGGAGCTTGATGACCCGTGTTTCTGGCAAGTTTTCAGACTCGCCAGAAACAGCAGTTATGAAGCAGCGGTCACAGAGACCGCTGCTCCATAACCCTGTCCTCCTGCTCTGAGCAGGCGGACAGGAATCGCAACAATTCAACCCAATCAAGTACGATCGGGTTGATTGACACCCCCTGCTGGTGGCCCATTGGCCGCCAGTCTGCAGGAGACAGCGTTGCACCAGCAGCTCTTGTGAGCTGCTGGGGAAATGTTAAATGCGGAGAGCGTATTGCTCTCCGCATTCAGCGATGTCTTGCGGACCTGATCCGCACTGTCGGATCAGGTCCGCAAGACATTTCTTAAATATGCCTCAATGTATCCATCCATATCATGCATGAGAACATTTTGAAGCTTTTTTGAATATGTTACAAGCACTGTTCAAAGCACTGTTCAATCTGATTGGCTGATTCAATCAGCCAATCAGATTTTTCCTACCTTAATTCCGATTGGCTGATAGAATCCTATCAGCCAATCGGAATTGAAGGGACGCCATCTTGGATGACGTCCCTTAAAGGAGCCTTCATTCGTCGGTAGTACGTCGGGAAAGAAGGATGTTCCGCGTCGGCGGAATGAAGATGGATCCTGAATAAGAAGATTGAAGACCCCACTTGGAAGATGACATCGCCCGGATGCAGAGGCGTAACTAGAAGCCTCAGGGCCCCGGTGCAAGAATCAATGAAGGGCCCCCCCCCCCCCACAACTTGCAATCCATACATATATACACACAGACACAGATATGCAGCCCCCAAACACTGTAACTACATGTTTATATCACACAGAACCTCTCTTTATGGTTTATATTTACACCACGTACTACTTAGTACATTTCTAGTTTATTTATATAAAGTACATAGGTAAAGTAGTGATTAGGAGCAGCTAGTCACACATAGTACAATATCTAGTTTATTTATATGTCTGTACATTGTAGTACAATAAGATGGTTAAAGTGCAGCTGTTCAGTACTCGCTGCTCATTGGCTGCTCTACACAACCTCTGCAGCTCTATTGACGGATAAGGAAACGCTGCTATATAACATTATACACACACACATGACTGTAATACTGTAAGGTAGACTATTTAAACCATTAAACCAATATATGAAGCAGTGAGCACAGTTATTTACAAACCATTACCTTTATTTGTCCTGCATTCTCATTAGCCAAGATGCCTATACATTTTGAACCCAAAAACAAAACTAGCACTGCAATTTATGACAAAAGGAACAGTTTAAATGTAGTTAATATTGTACAGTATGTATTTTACCAAAATAAAATGATTAAATATGCCCCTAACACATACATTAACATAATTAACAAGTTATGCATTTAAGCTAGAATGAAATGTGCTTGAAATGAAAGCACCATCCATGAAACTTATTGTAACCACTTTTAGTAGAAAAGCTTACAGAGCATTGGTAGATAAGGGGTTATTTTACATTTCATAAGTTTATGATGTGGCAATAAGGTTTAGAATAGCATGGCAATTGCTATGAGCTTTCAGGGGGTTAACCAGTGTTAAAGTGCTGGAATTCTATGTTGGAGAGCAGGCTCCTTCAACATTCCAGTGGGCCCAGCACCAGCAGCACAGCTTCTGTGCTACCACAACAAGCCACCCTTTGTCCTCCTCCCCAGTCCTCATGCAGGCTTTTTATACAACACCCACAGCCTGCTCCAGCACACCCAGCCTCACACAGACTCAGGCAGCAGGATAGCCGTTCAGCTGTCACATGACCAGATGCTTAACGCTCCCAACATATCCGCACATTTTCTGAACCTCCAAACACCACATCTGCTGTACGGTACCTGCAGCAGAGCAGCCTCCTTTTGCTGAGCCTCATGGTCCCCAAGCTGATGCGGCAACCTCACCCAGCCGGTTCCGACCGTTCCGGTATCCCAATCTAGTCTCAGCCGTTTGTTCATTGCCCCAGTTTTAAGGGTATACCACCTGAGAAATACCTCACGTAATATCAGCTGTTGCTGCGGAGTTATGGAGCTGCAATGACCAAGTAGATTATAGCTAGGTTAGCAATGCATTGCTAAACTTAACTAGCTATAATCTACTTGGTAATTGCGACCCCATAACTCTGCAGCGCAACTGAGAGGTATTTCTCAGGTGGTATACCCTTAAAATTGGGGCAATGAAGGAACAGCTGATGGTGCTGTGGTTAGGGTTCCAACTTCCAGGATGCAATCACAATGCACTGACATCTGACAGTCCCTGCATTCATTCACGCTGCGCAGACAGCTCCTGCCTCTTTCTTTCCCGCTCTGACCGCTCAACAGCAAATGTTTCAGAGCGTTGCCATGGTAACCCGCAGCAACGCTCTGATTTAAAACTAAAAACTATTCTGAAAAAACAAACACAAGTTTTTTGTTTTTTTTTTAAAAAAAGGTTGTTAAAAAAAAAAAAAAAAAAGGTTGTTGAAAGCAAAAGTTAGGTGCATTGAAGCTGGGGCCCCCTTAAAGGTTTGACCTGCCGGGCCCGGTCGCAATCGCGACCTCTGCACCAACGATAGTTACGCCCCTGCCCGGATGGAATACTTCTTCAGCGCCGCTTGGAAGATGACATCGCCCGGATGGAAGACTTCTTCAGCGCCGCCTGGAGGATCACTTCATCGGATGGAAGACTTCTTCATCGCCCCTTGGAGGATCACTTCTTGCGCTCCGGATCTCCTCTTCAGTTCCATCGGTGGCTCGGCTGAGTGAAGACGACTTAAGGTAGGATGATCTTCAGGGGATTAGTGTTAGGTTTTTTTAAGGGGGGTTTGAGTTAGATTAGGGGTATGTGGGTGGTGGGTTTTAATGTTGGGGGGGTTGTATTTTTCTTTTACAGGCAAAAGAGCAGTTTTCTTTGGGGCATGCCCCACAAAAGGCCCTTTATAAGGGCTGGTAAGGTTAAAGAGCTTTGAACTTTTTAATGTAGAATAGGGTAGGGAATTTTTTTATTTTGGGGGGCTTTGTTATTTTATTAGGGGGCTTAGATTAGGTGTAATTATCTTAAAATTGTTGTAATATTTGTTAAATGTTTGTAACTTATTTTTTTTATTTTTTGTAACTTAGCTTTTTTTATTTTTTGTACTTTAGCTAGTTTATGTAATTGTATTTAATTGTAGTTATTTGTAGTTAATTTATTTAATTAATGTAATGATAGTGTAGTGTTAGGTTTAATTGTAACTTAGGTTAGGATTTATTTTACAGGTAATTTTGTATTTCTTTTAGCTAGCTGGTTATTAAATAGTTAATAACTATTTAATAACTATTCTAACTAGCTAAAATAAATACAAAGTTACCTGTAAATAAAATATAAATCCTAAAATAGCTACAATGTAATTATTAATTACATTGTAGCTATCTTAGGCCTAGATTAAGAGTTGGGCGGTAGAGGTCAAAACCAGCGTTAGAGGCTCCTAACGCTGGTTTTTACCGCCCTCTGGTATTTGGAGCCAGTCATTAAAGGGTCTAACGCTCACTTTACAGCCGCGACTTTTCCATACCGCAGATCACCTTACGTCAATTGCGTATCCTATCTTTTCAATGGGATCTTTCTAACGCTGGTATTTAGAGTCGTGGCTGAAGAGAGCGTTAGAAATCTAACGACAAAACTCCAGCCGCAGAAAAAAGTCAGTAGTTAAGAGCTTTCTGGGCTAACGCCGGTTTATAAAGCTCTTAACTACTGTGCTCTAAAGTACACTAACACCCATAAACTACCTATGTACCCCTAAACCGAGGTCCCCCCACATCGCCGCCACTATATTTAAATTTTTTAACCCCTAATCTTCCGCTCCGTACACTGCCGCCAACTACGTTATCCCTATGTACCCCTATTCTGCTGCCCCTAACACCGCCGACCCCTATATTATATTTATTAACCCCTAATCTGCCCCCCACAACGTCGCCTCCACCTGCCTACACTTATTAACCCTTAATCTGCCGCTATTATAATAAAGTTATTAACCCCAAATCCGCCTCACTCCCGCCTCAATAACCCTATAATAAATAGTATTAACCCCTAATCTGCCCTCCCTAACATCGCCAACACCTAACTTCAAGCATTAACCCCTAATCTGCCGACCGGAGCTCACCGCTATTCTAATACATTTTTTAACCCCTAAAGCTAATTCTAAGCCTAACCCTAACACCCCCCTAACTTAAATATAATTTAAATCTAACGAAATAAATTAACTATTATTAAATAAATGATTCCTATTTAAAGCTAAATACTTACCTGTAAAATAAACCCTAATATAGCTACAATATAAATTATAATTATATTGTAGCTATTTTAGGATTTATATTTATTTAACAGGTAACTTTGTAATTATTTTAACCAGTTACAATAGCTATTAAATAGTTAAGAACTATTTAATAGTTACCTAGTTAAAATAATTACTAAATTGCCTGTAAAATAAATCCTAACCTAAGTTACAAATAAACCTAACACTACACTATCAATAAATAAATTAAATAAAATTCCTCCAATTACCTCCAATTAAACCTAACACTACACTATCAATACATTAATTAAATACAATACCTACAAATAACTACAATTAAATAAACTAACTAAAGTACAAAAAATGAAAAAGAGCTAATAAAAAAGAACTAAGTTACAAAAAATCAGCCGATCAGATTGAGCTCGCATTCTATTGGCTGATCGGAACAGCCAATAGAATGCGAGCTCAATCTGATTGGCTGATTGGATCAGCCAATCGGATTGAACTTGATTCTGATTGGCTGATTCCATCAGCCAATCAGAATTTTCTTACCTTAATTCCGATTGGCTGATAGAATCCTATCAGCCAATCGGAATTCGAGGGACGCCATCTTGGATGACGTCCCTTAAAGGAACCGTCATTCTTCAGTTGGACGTCGGAGGAAGAAGATTGATCCGCGCTGGAGGTCTTCACGATGGAGCCATTCCTCATCGGATGAAGATAGAAGATGCCGCTTGGATCAAGATGGTTGCCGGTCTGAATCGCCTCTTCTTCCCGGATAGGATGAAGACTTTGGAGCCTCTTCTGGACCTCTTCAGCCGCAGGATTATGGATCGCCAGCCCCCGCTTGGGTTGGATGAAGATTTCGGAGCCAGGACCGATCGGTGATACCCGGCGAGGTGAAGATAAGGTAGGAAGATCTTCAGGGGCTTAGTGTTCGGTTTATTTAAGGGGGGTTTGGGTTAGATTAGGGGTATGTGGGTGGTGGGTTGTAATGTTGGGAGGGGGGTATTGTATGTTTTTTTTTTAACAGGCAAAAGAGCTGAATTCTTTGGGGCATGCCCCACAAAAGGTCCTTTTAAGGGCTGGTAAGGTAAAAGAGCTTTGAACTTTTTTAATTTAGAATAGGGTCGGGCATTTTTTTTATTTTGGGGGGCTTCGTCATTTTATTAGGGGGCTTAGAGTAGGTGTAATTAGTTTAAAATTGTAATATTTTTCTAATGTTTGTAAATATTTTTTTATTTTTTGTAACTTAGTTCTTTTTTATTTTTTGTACTTTAGTTAGTTTATTTAAATGTATTTATTTGTAGATATTGTATTTAATTAATTTATTGATAGTGTAGTGTTAGGTTTAATTGTAGATAATTGTAGGTATTTTATTTAATTAATTTATTGATAGTGTTGTGTTAGGTTTAATTGTAACTTAGGTTAGGATTTATTTTACAGGTAATATTGTAATTATTTTAACTATTTTAGCTATTAAATAGTTCTTAACTATTTAATAGCTATTGTACCTGGTTAAAATAAATACAAAGTTACCTGTAAAATAAATATAAATCCTAAAATAGCTATAATATAATTATAATTTATATTGTAGCTATATTAGGGTTTATTTTACAGGTAAGTATTTAGCTTTAAATAGGAATAATTTATTTAATAAGAGTTAATTTATTTCGTTAGACTTAAATTATATTTAATTTAGGGGGGTGTTAGTGTTAGGGTTAGACTTAGCTTTAGGGGTTAATCCATTTATTACAGTAGCGGCAAGATTCGGTCGGCAGATTAGGGGTTAATAATTGAAGTTAGGTGTCGGCGATGTTAGGGAGGGCAGATTAGGGGTTAATACTATTTATTATAGGGTTATTGAGGCGGGAGTGAGGCGGATTAGGGGTTAATAACTTTATTATAGTAGCAGTGCGGTCCGCTCGGCAGATTATGGGTTAATAAGTGTAGGCAGGTGGAGACGACGTTGAGGGGGCAGATTAGGGGTTAATAAATATAATATAGGGGTCGGCAGTGTTAGGGGCAGCAGATTAGGGGTACATAGGGATAATGTAGGTAGCGGCGGTTTACGGAGCGGCAGATTAGGGGTTAAAAAAAATATGCAGGTGTCAGCGATAGCGGGGGCGGCAGATTAGGGGTAAATAAGTGTAAGGTTAGGGGTGTTTAGACTCGGGGTTCATGTTAGGGTGTTAGGTGCAGACGTAGGAAGTGTTTCCCCATAGAAAACAATGGGGCTGCGTTAGGAGCTGAACGCTGCTTTTTTGCAGGTGTTTTTTTTTAGCTCAAACAGCCCCATTGTTTTCTATGGGGGAATCATGCACGAGCACATTTTTTAAGCTGGCCGCGTCTGTAAGCACCGCTGGTATCTAGAGTTGCAGTGGCGTTAAATTATGCTCTACGCTCCCTTTTTGGAGCCTAACGCACTGAAAACCCAGCCATTCTGTGAACTCTAAATACCAGCGGTATTTAAAAGGTGCGGGGGGAAAAAAGCACGCGTAGCTAACGCACCCCTTTGGCCGCCAAACTCTAAATCTAGCCGTTAGGGTTTATTTTACAGGTAAGTATTTAGTTTTAAATAGAAATAATTTATTAAAGTGTAGTGTTAGGTGTAATTGTAACTTAGGTTAGGATTTATTTTACAGGTAAATTTCAGTTTATTTTAGCTAGGTAGCTATTAAATAGTTAATAACTATTTAATAGTTATTGTACCTAGTTAAAATAAATTGAAAATTACCTGTAAAATAAAAATAAATCCTAAGATAGCTACAATATAATTATTATTTATATTGTAGCTATATTAGGGTTTATTTTAAAGGTAAGTATTTAGTTTTAAATAGGATTAATTTAGTTAATAATAGAAATATTATTTAGATTTATTTAAGTTAGGGGGTGTTAGGGTTAGTGTTAGACTTAGGTTTAGGGGTTAATAAATTTATTACAGTGGCGGCGGTGTAGGGGGGCAGGATAGGGGTTAATAAATGTATTATAGGTGGCGACGGTGTAGGGGGGCAGATTAGGGGTTAATAAGTTTAATATAGGTTGCGGCGGTTTAGGGGTTAAACTATTTATTTAGTTGCGGCGAGGTGCGGGATCGGCAGGATAGGGGTTAATAACTTTATTATAGAGGGCGGCAGTATAGGGGGGCAGGATAGGGGTTACTAGGTATAATGTAGGTTGCGGCGGTGTCCGGGAGCGGCGGTTTAGGGGTTAATACATTTATTATAGTTGCGGCAGGGTCAGGGAGCGGCGGTTTAGGGGTTAATACATTTATTATAGTTGCGGCGGGGTCTAGGAGCGGCGGTTTAGGGGGTAATAACTTTATTTAGTTGCGGCGGTGTAGGGGGGACATCTTAGGGGTGTTTAGACTTGGGGTACATGTTAGGGTGTAAGGTGTAGACAGCTCCCATAGAAATCAATGGGATGTCTGGCAGCAGCGAACTTGTACTTTCGCTATGGTCAGACTCCCATTGATTCCTATGGCATCCGCCGCCTCCAGTGCGGCGGATTGAAAACCAGGTACGCTGGGCCGGAAAAGTGCCGAGCGTACCTGCTAGTTTTTTGATAACTAGCAAAAGTAGTCAGATTGTGCCGCACTTGTGTGCGGAACATCTGGAGTGACGTAATAATTGATCTGTGTCGGACTGAGTCCGGCGGATCAAAGCTTAGCAGACTAATTGGCATCCTTTCTTCTACCTCTGCAAATCACTGTTGTCTGCTGCTAATCTGCATCCTTTCTTCTACCTCTGCAAGTCACAGTTGTCTGCTGCTAATCTGCATCCTCACTTCTTTCTCTGCAAGTCACTGTTGTCTACTGCTAATCTGCATCCTCACTTCTTTCTCTGCAAGTCACTGTTGTCTACTGCTAATCTACATCCTCTCTCCTACCTCTGCAAATCACTGTTATCTGCTGCTAATCTGCATCCTCTCTTCTACCTCTGCAAATCACTGTTATCTGCTGCTAATCTGCATCCTCTCTTCTACCTCTGCAAGTCACTGTTGTCTGATGCTAATCCGCATCCTCTCTCCTCCCTCTGCAAATCACTGTTGTCTGCTGCTAATCTGCATGCTCTATCTTCCTCTGCAAGTAACTGTTGTCTGCTGCTAATCTGCATCCTCACTTCTTTCTCTGCAAGTCACTGTTGTCTGCTGCTAATCTGCATCCTCTCTTCTACCTCTGCAAGTCAATGTTGTCTGCTGCTAATCTGTATCCTCTCTTCTTTCTCTGCAAGTCACTGTTGTCTACTGCTAATCTGCATCCTCTCTCCTACCTCTGCAAATCAAGGTTATCTGCTGCTAATCTTTATCTTCTTTTCTTCCTCTGCAAGTCACTGTTGTCTGATGCTAATCGGCATCCTCTCTCCTCCCTCTGCAAATCACTGTTGTCTGCTGCTAATCTGCATGCTCTATCTTCCTCTGCAAGTAACTGTTTTCTGCTGCTAATCTGCATCCTCTCTTCTACCTCTGCAAATCACTGTTGTCTGCTACTAATCTGTATCCTCTCTTCTTCCTCTGCAAGTCACTGTTGTCTGTGCTAATCTGCATCTTCTCTCTTCCTCTGCAAGTCACTGTTGTCTGAGGCTAATCTGCATCCTCTCTCTTCCTCTGCAAGTCACTGTTGTCTGCTGCTAATCTGCATCCTCTGCAAGTCACTGTTGTCTGCTGCTAATCTGTACCCTCTCTTCTTTTTCTGCAAATCACTGTTGTCTACTGCTAATCTGAATCCTCTCTCCTGCCTCTGCAAGTCACTGTTAGCAGACGACAACAGTGACTTCTTCCTCTGCAAGTCACTGTTGTCTACTGCTAATCTGCATCCTCTCTCCTACCTCTGCAAATCACTGTTATCTGCTGCTAATCTGCATCCTCTCTTCTACCTCCGCAAGTCACTGTTGTCTGATGCTAATCTTCATCCTCTCTCCTCCCTCTGCAAATCACTGTTGTCTGCTGCTAATCTGCATGCTCTATCTTCCTCAGCAAGTCACTGTTTTCTGCTGCTAATCTGCATCCTCTCTTCTACCTCTGCAAATCAATGTTGTGTGCTACTAATCTGTATCCTCTCTTCTGCCTCTGCAAGTCACTGTTGTCTGATGCTAATCTGCATCCTCTCTCTTCCTCTACAAGCTACAAGTCACTGTTGTCTGTTGCAAACCTGCATCCTCTCTCTTCCTCTGCAAGTCACTGTTGTCTGATGCTAATCTGCATCCTCTGTTCTCCCTCTGCAAGTCACTGTTGTCTGCTGCTCATCTGCATCCTCTCTTCTACCTCTGCAAGTCACTGTTGTTTGCTGCTAATCTGCATCCTTTCTTTTTCCTCTGCAAATCACTGTTGTCTTCTGCTTATCTGCATCCTCTCTTCTACCTCTGCAAGTAACAGTTGTCTGCTGCTAATCTGTATCCTTTCTTCTTTTTCTGCAAGTCACTGTTCTCTACTGCTAATCTGCATCCTCTCTCCTGCCTCTGCAAGTCACTGTTGTTTGATGCTAATCGGCATCCTCTCTTCTTCCTCTGCAAGTCACTGTTGTCTACTGCTAATCTGCATCCTCTCTTCTACCTCTGCAAGTCACTGTTTTCTGATGCTAATCTGTATCCTCTCTTCCTTTTCTGCAAGTCACTGTTGTCTACTGCTAATCTGCATCCTCTCTACTGCCTCTGCAAGTCACTGTTACCTGCTGCTAATCTGCATCCTCTCTTCTACCTCTGCAAGTCACTGCTGTCTGCTGTTAATCTTCATCCTCTCTCCTACCTCTGCAAATCACTGTTGTCTGCTGCTAATCTGCATCCTTTCTTCTACCTCTGCACGTCACTGATTTCTGCTGCTAATCTGCATCCTCTCTTCTACCTCTGCAAGTCACTGTTGTCTGATGCTAATCTGCATCCTCTCTTCTACCTCTGCAAGTCACAGTTGTCTGCTGCTAATCTGCATCCTCTCTTCTACCTCTGCAAATCACTGTTGTCTGCTGCTAATCTGCATCCTCTCTCCTACCTCTGCTAGTCACTGTTGTCTGATGCTAATCTGTATCCTCTCTTCTTCCTCTGCAAGTCACTGTTGTCTGCTGCTCATCTGCATCCTCTCTTCTACCTCTGCAAATCACTGTTGTCTGCTGCTAATCTGCATCCTCTCTTCTTCCTCTGCAAGTCACTGTTGTCTGCTCTTAATCTGCATCCTCTCTTCTTCCTTTGCAAGTCAGTGTTGTCTGCCACTAATCTGCAACCTCTCCTCTACCTCTGCAAGTCGCTGTTGTCTGCGGCTAAGCTGCATCCTCTATTCTTTCTCTGTAAGTGACTGTTGTCTGCTGCTAATCTGCATTCTTTCTTCTTCCTCTGCAAATTACTGTTGTCTGCTGCTAATCTGCATCCTCACTTCTTTCTCTGCAAATCACTGTTGTCTGCTATTAATCTGCATCCTCTCTTCTAGCTCTGCAAATCACTGTTGTCTGTTGCTACTTTGAATCCTCTCTTCTACCTCTACAAATTACTGTTGTCTGCTGCTAATCGGCATCCTCTCTCCTCCCTCTGCAAATCACTGTTGTCTGCTGCTAATCTGCATGCTCTATCTTCCTCTGCAAGTCACTGTTTTCTGCTGCTAATCTGCATCCTCTCTTCTACCTCTGCAAATCACTGTTGTCTGCTACTAATCTGTATCCTCTCTTCCTCCTCTGCAAGTCACTGTTGTCTGTTGCTAACCTGCATCCTCTCTCTTCCTCTGCAAGTCAGTTGTCTGATGCTAATCTGCATCCTCTCATTTCCTCTGCAAGTCACTGTTGTCTGCTGCTAATCTGCATCCTCTCTCCTCCCTCTGCAAGTCACTGTTGCCTGCTGCTAATCTGTATCCTCTCTTCTTCCTCTGCAAATCACTGTTGTCTGCTGCTAGTCTGCATCCTCTCTTCTTCCTCTGCAAGTCACTGTTGTCTGCTGCTTATCTGCATCCTCTCTTCTACCTTTGCAAATCACTGTTGTCTGCTGCTACTCTGTATCCTCTCTTCTTTCTCGGCAATTCACTGTTGTCTACTGCTAATAAGCATCCTCTCTCCTGCCTCTGCAAGTCACTGTTATCTGCTGCTAATCTGCATCCTCTCTTCTACCTCTGCAAGTTACTGTTGTCTGATGCTAATCAGCATCCTCTCTCTTCCTCTGCAAATCACTGTTGTCTGCTGCTTATCTGCATCCTCTCTCTTCCTCTGTAAATCACTGTTGTCTGCTGCTAATCTGCTTCCTCTCTTCTACCTCTGCAAGTCACTTTTGTCTGATGCTTATTGGCATCCTCACTTCTTTCTCTGCAAGTCACTGTTGTCTGCTGCTAATCTGCATCCTCTCTTCTACCTCTGCAAGTCACTGTTTTCTGCTGTTAATCTGCATCCTCTCTTCTACCTCTGCAAATCACTGTTGTCTGCTGCTAATCTGCATCCTCTCTCCTACCTCTGCTAGTCACTGTTGTCTGATGCTAATCTGTATCCTCTCTTCTTCCTCTGCAAGTCACTGTTGTCTGCTGCTCATCTGCATCCTCTCTTCTACCTCTGCAAATCACTGTTGTCTGCTGCTAATCTGCATCCTCTCTTCTTCCTCTGCAAGTCACTGTTGTCTGCTCTTAATCTGCATCCTCTCTTCTTCCTTTGCAAGTCAGTGTTGTCTGCCACTAATCTGCAACCTCTCCTCTACCTCTGCAAGTCGCTGTTGTCTGCGGCTAAGCTGCATCCTCTATTCTTTCTCTGTAAGTGACTGTTGTCTGCTGCTAATCTGCATTCTTTCTTCTTCCTCTGCAAATTACTGTTGTCTGCTGCTAATCTGCATCCTCACTTCTTTCTCTGCAAATCACTGTTGTCTGCTATTAATCTGCATCCTCTCTTCTAGCTCTGCAAATCACTGTTGTCTGTTGCTACTTTGAATCCTCTCTTCTACCTCTACAAATTACTGTTGTCTGCTGCTAATCGGCATCCTCTCTCCTCCCTCTGCAAATCACTGTTGTCTGCTGCTAATCTGCATCCTCTATCTTCCTCTGCAAGTCACTGTTGTCTGCTGCTAATCTGCATCCTCTCTTCTACCTCTGCAAATCACTGTTGTCTGCTACTAATCTGCATCCTCTCTTCCTCCTCTGCAAGTCACTGTTGTCTGTTGCTAACCTGCATCCTCTCTCTTCCTCTGCAAGTCAGTTGTCTGATGCTAATCTGCATCCTCTCATTTCCTCTGCAAGTCACTGTTGTCTGCTGCTAATCTGCATCCTCTCTCCTCCCTCTGCAAGTCACTGTTGCCTGCTGCTAATCTGTATCCTCTCTTCTTCCTCTGCAAATCACTGTTGTCTGCTGCTAGTCTGCATCCTCTCTTCTTCCTCTGCAAGTCACTGTTGTCTGCTGCTTATCTGCATCCTCTCTTCTACCTTTGCAAATCACTGTTGTCTGCTGCTACTCTGTATCCTCTCTTCTTTCTCGGCAATTCACTGTTGTCTACTGCTAATAAGCATCCTCTCTCCTGCCTCTGCAAGTCACTGTTATCTGCTGCTAATCTGCATCCTCTCTTCTACCTCTGCAAGTTACTGTTGTCTGATGCTAATCAGCATCCTCTCTCTTCCTCTGCAAATCACTGTTGTCTGCTGCTTATCTGCATCCTCTCTCTTCCTCTGTAAATCACTGTTGTCTGCTGCTAATCTGCTTCCTCTCTTCTACCTCTGCAAGTCACTTTTGTCTGATGCTTATTGGCATCCTCACTTCTTTCTCTGCAAGTCACTGTTGTCTGCTGCTAATCTGCATCCTCTCTTCTACCTCTGCAAGTCACTGTTTTCTGCTGTTAATCTGCATCCTCTCTCCTCCCTCTGCAAATCACTGTTGTCTGCTGCTAATCTGCATGCTCTATCTTCCTCTGCAAGTCACTGTTTTCTGCTGCTAATCTGCATCCTCTCTTCTACCTCTGCAAATCACTGTTGTCTGCTACTAATCTGTATCCTCTCTTCCTCCTCTGCAAGTCACTGTTGTCTGTTGCTAACCTGCATCCTCTCTCTTCCTCTGCAAGTCAGTTGTCTGATGCTAATCTGCATCCTCTCATTTCCTCTGCAAGTCACTGTTGTCTGCTGCTAATCTGCATCCTCTCTCCTCCCTCTGCAAGTCACTGTTTTCTGCTGTTAATCTGCATCCTCTCTCTTCTTCTGCAAATCACTGTTGTCTGCTGCTAATCTGCATCCTCACTTCTTTCTCTGCAAGTCACTGTTGTCTGCTGCTAATCTGCATGCTCTATTCTACCTGTGCAAGTCACTGTTTTCTGCAGCTAATTTGTATCCTCTCTTCTTCCTCTGCAAGTCACTGTTGTCTGCTGCTAATCTGCATCCTCTCTCCTACCTCTGCAAGTAACTGTTATCTGCTGCTAATCTGCATCCTCTCTTCTACCTCTGCAAGTCACTGTTGTCTGCTGCTAATCTGCATCCTCTCTCCTCCCTCTGCAAATCACTGTTGTCTGCTGCTAATCTGCATGCTGTATGTTCCTCTGCAAGTCACTGTTGTCTGCTGCTAATCTGCATCCTCTCTTCTACCTCTGCAAGTCACTGTTTTCTGTTGTTAATCTGCATCCTCTCTCTTCCTCTGCAAATCACTGTTGGCTGCTGCTAATCTGCATCCTCACTTCTTTCTCTGCAAGTCACTGTTGTCTGCTGCTAATCTGCATGCTCTATTCTACCTGTGCAAGTCACTGTTTTCTGCAGCTAATTTGTATCCTCTCTTCTTCCTCTGCAAGTCACTGTTGTCTGCTGCTAATCTGCATCCTCTCTCCTACCTCTGCAAGTAACTGTTATCTGCTGCTAATCTGCATCCTCTCTTCTACCTCTGCAAGTCACTGTTGTCTGCTGCTAATCTGCATCCTCTCTCCTCCCTCTGCAAATCACTGTTGTCTGCTGCTAATCTGCATGCTGTATGTTCCTCTGCAAGTCACTGTTGTCTGCTGCTAATCTGCATCCTCTCTCTTCCTCTGCAAGTCACTGTTGTCTGATGCTAAACTGCATCCTCTCTCTTCCTCTGCAAGTCACTGTTGTCTGTTGCTAACCTGCATCCTCTCTCTTCCTTTGCAATTCACTGTTGTCTGCTGTTAATCTGCATCCTCTGTTCTCCCTCTGCAAGTCAATGTTGTCTGCTGCTAATTTGCATCATCTCTTCTACCTCTGCAAATCACTGTTGTCTGCGGCTTATCTGCATCCTCTCTTCTACCTCTGCAAATCACTGTTGTCTGCTGCTAATCTGTATCCTCTCTTCTTTCTCTGCAAGTCACTGTTGTCTACTGCTAATCTGCATCCTCTCTTCTTTCTCTGCAAGTCACTGTTGTCTGCTGCTAATCTGCATCCTCTCTCCTACCTCTGCAAGTCACTGTTGTCTGCTGCTAATCTGCATCCTCTCTCCTACCTCTGCAAGTAACTGTTGTCTGATGTTAATCGGCATCCTCTCTCCTCCCTCTGCAAATCACTGTTGTCTGCTGCTCATCTGCATGCTCTATCTTCCTCTGCAAGTAACTGTTTTCTGCTGTAAACCTGCATCCTCTCTTCTACCTCTGCAAATCACTGTTATCTGCTGCTAATCTTTATCCTCTCTTCTTCCTCTGCAAGTCACTGTTGTCTGCTCCTAATCTGCATCCTCTCTCCTGCCACTGCAAGTCACTGTTAGCAGACGACAACAGTGACTTCTTCCTCTGCAAGTCACTGTTGTCTACTGCTAATCTGCATCCTCTCTCCTACCTCTGCAAGTCACTGTTATCTGCTGCTAATCTGCATCCTCTCTTCTACCTCCGCAAGTCACTGATTTCTGATGCTAATCGGAATCCTCTCTCCTCCCTCTGCAAATCACTGTTGTCTGCTGCTAATCTGCATGCTCTATCTTCCTCAGCAAGTCACTGTTTTCTGCTGCTAATCTGCATTCTCTCTTCTACCTCTGCAAATCACTGTTGTGTGCTACTAATCTGTATCCTCCCTTCTGCCTCTGCAAGTCACTGTTGTCTGCTGCTAATCTGCATCCTCTCTCTTCCTCTGCAAGTCACTGTTGTCTGATGCTAATCTGCATCCTCTCTCTTCCTCTACAAGCTACAAGTCACTGTTGTCTGTTGCAAACCTGCATCCTCTCTCTTCCTCTGCAAGTCACTGTTTTCTGCTGTAAATCTGCATCCTCTTTTCTACCTCTGCAAATCACTGTTATCTGCTGCTAATCTTTATCCTCTCTTCTTCCTCTGCAAGTCACTGTTGTCTGCTGCTAATCTGCATCCTCTCTCCTGCCTCTACAAGTCACTGTTAGCAGACGACAACAGTGACTTCTTCCTCTGCAAGTCACTGTTATCTGCTGCTAATCTGCATCCTCTCTTCTACCTCCGCAAGTCACTGATTTCTGATGCTAATCGGCATCCTCTCTCCTCCCTCTGCAAATCACTGTTGTCTGCTGCTAATCTGCATGCTCTATCTTCCTCAGCAAGTCACTGTTTTCTGCTGCTAATCTGCATTCTCTCTTCTACCTCTGCAAATCACTGTTGTGTGCTACTAATCTGTATCCTCTCTTCTGCCTCTGCAAGTCACTGTTGTCTGCTGCTAATCTGCATCCTCTCTCTTCCTCTGCAAATCACTGTTGTCTGATGCTAATCTGCATACTCTATCTTCCTCTACAAGCTACAAGTCACTGTTGTCTGCTGCAAACCTGCATCCTCTCTCTTCCTCTGCAAGTCACTGTTGTCTGATGCTAATCTGCATCCTCTGTTCTCCCTCTGCAAGTCACTGTTGTCTGCTGCTCATCTGCATCCTCTCTTCTACCTCTGCAAGTCACTGTTTTCTGCTGCAAATCTGCATCCTCTCTTTTTCCTCTGCAAATCACTGTTGTATACTGCTAATCTGCATCCTCTCTCCTACCTCTGCAAATCACTCTTGTCTGCTGCTAATCTGCATCCTCTCTTCTTCCTTTGCAAGTCACTGTTTTCTGCTGCTAATCTGTATCCTCTCTTCCTTTTCTGCAAGTCACTGTTGTCTACTGCTAATCTGCATCCTCTCTACTGCCTCTGCAAGTCACTGTTATCTGCTGCTAATCTGCATCCTCTCTTCTACCTCTTTTTCTGCAAGTCACTGTTCTCTACTGCTAATCTGCATCCTCTCTCCTGCCTCTGCAAGTCACTGTTGTCTGATGCTAATCGGCATCCTCTCTTCTTCCTCTGCAAGTCACTGTTGTCTACTGCTAATCTGCATCCTCTCTCCTACCTCTGCAAGTCACAGTTGTCTGCTGTTAATCTGCATCCTCTCTTCTACCTCTGCAAATTACTGTTGTCTGCTGCTAATCTGCATCCTCTCCCCTACCTCTGCAAATCACTGTTCTCTGCTGCTAATCTGCATCCTCTCTCCTACCTCTGCTAGTCACTGTTGTCTGCTGCTAATCTGTATCCTCTCTTCTTCCTCTGCAAGTCACTGTTGTCTGCTGCTCATCTGCATCCTCTCTTCTACCTCTGCAAATCACTGTTGTCTGCTGCTAATCTGCATCCTCTCTTCTCCCTTTGCAAGTCAGTGTTTTCTGATGCTAATCTGTATCCTCTCTTCCTTTTCTGCAAGTCACTGTTGTCTACTGCTAATCTGCATCCTCTCTACTGCCTCTGCAAGTCACTGTTATCTGCTGCTAATCTGCATCCTCTCTTCTACCTCTGCAAGTCACTGCTGTCTGCTGCTAATCTGCATCCTCTCTTCTACCTCTGCAAGTCACAGTTGTCTGCTGTTAATCTGCATCCTCTCTTCTACCTCTGCAAATTACTGTTGTCTGCTGCTAATCTGCATCCTCTCCCCTACCTCTGCAAATCACTGTTCTCTGCTGCTAATCTGCATCCTCTCTCCTACCTCTGCTAGTCACTGTTGTCTGCTGCTAATCTGTATCCTCTCTTCTTCCTCTGCAAGTCACTGTTGTCTGCTGCTCATCTGCATCCTCTCTTCTACCTCTGCAAATCACTGTTGTCTGCTGCTAATCTGCATCCTCTCTTCTCCCTTTGCAAGTCAGTGTTGTCTGCCGCTAATCTGCAACCTCTCCTCTACCTCTGCAAGTCGCTGTTGTCTGCGGCTAAACTGCATCCTCTTGTCTTCCTCTGCAAATTACTGTTGTCTGATGCTAATCTGCCTCATCTCTTCTACCTCTGCAAGTCACTGTTATCTTCTGCTAACCTGCATCCTCTATTCTTTCTCTGTACGTTACTATTGTCTGCTGCTAATCTGCATTCTCTCTTCTACCTCTGCAAATCACTGTTGCATGCTACTAATCGGTATCCTCTCTTCTGCCTCTGCAAGTCACTGTTGTCTGCTGCTAATCTGCATCCTCTCTCTTCCTCTGCAAGTCACTGTTGTCTGATGCTAATCTGCATACTCTCTCTTCCTCTACAAGCTACAAGTCACTGTTGTGTGTTGCAAACCTGCATCCTCTCTCTTCCTCTGCAAGTCACAGTTGTCTGCTGCTAATCTGCATCCTCTCTTCTACCTCTGCAAGTCACAGTTGTCTGCTGCTAATCTGTATCCTTTCTTCTTTTTCTGCAAGTCACTGTTCTCTACTGCTAATCTGCATCCTCTTTCCTGCCTCTGCAAGTCACTGTTTGTCTGATGCTAATCGGCATCCTCTCTTCTTCCTCTGCAAGTCACTGTTGTCTACTGCTAATCTGCATCCTCTCTCCTACCTCTGCAAATCACTGTTGTCTGCTGCTAATCTGCATCCTCTCTTCTACCTCTGCAAGTCACTGTTTTCTGATGCTAATCTGTATCCTCTCTTCCTTTTCTGCAAGTCACTGTTGTCTACTGCTAATCTGCATCCTCTCTACTGCCTCTGCAAGTCACTGTTATCTGCTGCTAATCTGCATCCTCTCTTCTACCTCTGCAAGTCACTGCTGTCTGCTGTTAATCTTCATCCTCTCTCCTACCTCTGCAAATCACTGTTGTCTGCTGCTAATCTGCATCCTTTCTTCTACCTCTGCACGTCACTGTTTTCTGCTGCTAATCTGCATCCTCTCTTCTACCTCTGCAAGTCTCTGTTGTCTGCTGCTAATCTGCATCCTCTCTTCTACCTCTGCAAATCACTGTTGTCTGCTGCTAATCTGCATGCTCTATCTTCCTCAGCAAGTCACTGTTTTCTGCTGCTAATCTGCATTCTCACTTCTACCTCTGCAAATCACTGTTGTGTGCTACTAATCTGTATCCTCTCTTCTGCCTCTGCAAGTCACTGTTGTCTGCTGCTAATCTGCATCCTCTCTCTTCCTCTGCAAGTCACTGTTGTCTACTGCTAATCTGCATCCTCTCTCCTGCCTCTGCAAGTCACTGTTATCTGCTGCTAATCTGCATCCTCTCTTCTACCTCTGCAACTCACTGTTGTCTGATGCTAATCGGCATCCTCTCTTCTTCCTCTGCAAGTCACTGTTGTCTACTGCTAATCTGCATCCTCTCTCCTACCTCTGCAAGTCACTGTTCTCTGCTGCTAATCTGCATCCTATCTCCTGCCTCTGCAAGTCACTGTTGTCTGATGCTAATCGGCATCCTCTCTTCTTCCTCTGCAAGTCACTGTTGTCTACTGCTTATCTGCATCCTCTCTCCTGCCTCTGCAAGTCACTGTTGTCTGCTGCTAATCTGCATCCCCTCTCCTGCCTCTGCAAGTCACTGTTATCTACTGCTAATCTGCATCCTCTCTTCTACCTCTGCAAGTTACTGTTGTCTGATGTTAATCGGCATCTTCTCTCTTCCCTCTACAAATCACTTTTGTCTGCTGCTTATCTGCATCCTCTCTCTACCTCTGTAAATCACTGTTGTCTGAAATTACAGATCTATACATGAGTGGTGAGAGAAGCGTCTAACATACAAGGCTTTATTCTTCTAATCTATCTACACTATAATGTGTGCAGGCAAAGGAAGATGAAGTCTCTCTGTTACCTGTTGGTGTTATGTGTCCTTCCTACCTGTCTGTTCTTTCCACAGCATATTTAAATCAATATAGCCCCACCTTGAAGATTGTCTTAGCCAATCAAATGCTTAAATGTCCAGTTGATAAATGTTTAAAATGTCCAGTTGATAAATCCCAGCAAAAGTAGCCAGCTACCTGTAGGTGTCACCGTTGTCCAAGAAATGACATTTGACAGGACTCCAGGACATAAGCTGTTAACCTCCTTTGATGTTGGACAACACACTTGACAGGACTCCAGGGCGTACACTGTTTGATGTTGGACAATGCTGTTTATGATCCTTTGAAGTTCCAGGAATGATATGCAGTTACCCACCGAAGGACTCTCTGTGGTGACTGTGATAAGGACATCATTTGAAGTTCTGTTGTTGTATTCCAGTCTAGTACATATTTGCAATGAGATACCACTCTTGAGAAACAGGTTTCATCTTTTGAAACTCTGTTCAGAGATATCCATCACCAGTTAGTTTAATTTGTCCCTAGAAACTGGTTTAGATATTAAGTCTGAATTCAACAAGAAATTGTAATCCAAATTATACTTATTACAGCTGCTAATCTGCATCCTCTCTTCTACCTCTGCAGGTCACTGTTGTCTGCTGCTAATCTGCATCCTCTCTTCTACCTCTGCAAGTCACTGTTGTCTGCTGCTAATCTGCATCCTCTCTTCGACCTCTGCAAGTCACTGTTGTCTGCTGCTAATCTGCATCCTCTCTTCGACCTCTGCAAGTCACTGTTGTCTGCTGTTAATCTGCATCCTCTCTCTTCCTCTGCAAGTCACTGTTGTCTGCTGCTAATCTGCATCCTCACTTTTTTCTCTGCAAGTCACTGTTGTCTGCTGCTAATCTGCATCCACTCCTCTACCTCTGCAAGTCACTGTTATCTGCTGCTAATCTGCATCCTCTCTTCTACCTCTGCAAGTCACTGTTGTCTGATGCTAATCGGCATCCTCTCTCCTGCCTCTGCAAATCACTTGTCTGCTGCTAATCTGCATCCTCTGTTCTCCCTCTGCAAGTCACTGTTGTCTGCTACTAATCTGTATCCTCTCTTCTACCTCTGCAAGTCACTGTTGTCTGCTGCTAATCTGCATCCCCTCTCTTCCTCTGCAAGTCGCTGTTTTCTGTTGCTAACCTGCATCCTCTCTCTTCCTCTGCAAGTCACTGTTGTCTACTGCTAATCTGCATCCTCTCTCCTACCTCTGCAAGTCACTGTTCTCTGCTGCTAATCTGCATCCTCTCTCCTGCCTCTGCAAGTCACTGTTGTCTGATGCTAATCGGCATCCTCTCTTCTTCCTCTGCAAGTCACTGTTGTCTACTGCTTATCTGCATCCTCTCTCCTGCCTCTGCAAGTCACTGTTGTCTGCTGCTAATCTGCATCCCCTCTCCTGCCTCTGCAAGTCACTGTTATCTACTGCTAATCTGCATCCTCTCTTCTACCTCTGCAAGTTACTGTTGTCTGATGTTAATCGGCATCTTCTCTCTTCCCTCTACAAATCACTTTTGTCTGCTGCTTATCTGCATCCTCTCTCTACCTCTGTAAATCACTGTTGTCTGAAATTACAGATCTATACATGAGTGGTGAGAGAAGCGTCTAACATACAAGGCTTTATTCTTCTAATCTATCTACACTATAATGTGTGCATGCAAAGGAAGATGAAGTCTCTCTGTTACCTGTTGGTGTTATGTGTCCTTCCTACCTGTCTGTTCTTTCCACAGCATATTTAAATCAATATAGCCCCACCTTGAAGATTGTCTTAGCCAATCAAATGCTTAAATGTCCAGTTGATAAATGTTTAAAATGTCCAGTTGATAAATCCCAGCAAAAGTAGCCAGCTACCTGTAGGTGTCACCGTTGTCCAAGAAATGACATTTGACAGGACTCCAGGACATAAGCTGTTAACCTCCTTTGATGTTGGACAACACACTTGACAGGACTCCAGGGCGTACACTGTTTGATGTTGGACAATGCTGTTTATGATCCTTTGAAGTTCCAGGAATGATATGCAGTTACCCACCGAAGGACTCCATAAGCCTTTATCTCTGTGGTGACTGTGATAAGGACATCATTTGAAGTTCTGTTGTTGTATTCCAGTCTAGTACATATTTGCAATGAAATACCACTCTTGAGAAACAGGTTTCATCTTTTGAAACTCTGTTCCGAGATATCCATCACCAGTTAGTTTAATTTGTCCCTAGAAACTGGTTTAGATATTAAGTCTGAATTCAACAAGAAATTGTAATCCAAATTATACTTATTACAGCTGCTAATCTGCATCCTCTCTTCTACCTCTGCAGGTCACTGTTGTCTGCTGCTAATCTGCATCCTCTCTTCTACCTCTGCAAGTCACTGTTGTCTGCTGCTAATCTGCATCCTCTCTTCAACCTCTGCAAGTCACTGTTGTCTGCTGCTAATCTGCATCCTCTCTTCGACCTCTGCAAGTCACTGTTGTCTGCTGTTAATCTGCATCCTCTCTCTTCCTCTGCAAGTCACTGTTGTCTGCTGCTAATCTGCATCCTCACTTCTTTCTCTGCAAGTCACTGTTGTCTGCTGCTAATCTGCATCCACTCCTCTACCTCTGCAAGTCACTGTTATCTGCTGCTAATCTGCATCCTCTCTTCTACCTCTGCAAGTCACTGTTGTCTGATGCTAATCGGCATCCTCTCTCCTGCCTCTGCAAATCACTTGTCTGCTGCTAATCTGCATCCTCTGTTCTCCCTCTGCAAGTCACTGTTGTCTGCTACTAATCTGTATCCTCTCTTCTACCTCTGCAAGTCACTGTTGTCTGCTGCTAATCTGCATCCCCTCTCTTCCTCTGCAAGTCGCTGTTTTCTGTTGCTAACCTGCATCCTCTCTCTTCCTCTGCAAGTCACTGTTGTCTGCTGCTAATCTGCATCCTCTGTTCTCCCTCTGCAAGTCACTGTTGTCTGCTGCTAATCTGCATCCTCTCTTTTACCTCTGCAAATCACTGTTGTCTGCTGCTCATCTGCATCCTCTCTTCTATCTCTGCAAATCACTGTTGTCTGCTGCTAATCTGTATCCTCTCTTCTTTTTCTGCAAGTCACTTTTGTCTACTGCTAATCTGCATCCTCTCTTCTGCCTTTGCAAGTCACTGTTGTCTGCTGCTAATCAGCATCCTTTCTTCTACCTCTGCAAGTCACTGTTATTGGCCACTAACCTGCATCCTCTCTTCTACCACTGCAAGTCACTGCTGTATGTTATATACCCTTCTCATCTCTGTTACCTCTACAAGTCACTGCTGTATGTTACATACCCTTCTCATCTCTGTTACCACTGCAAGTCACTGCTGTATGTTACATACCCTTCTCATCTCTGTTACCTCTGCAAGTCACTGCTGTATGTTACATACCCTTCTCATCTCTGTTACCACTGCACATCACTGCTGTATGTTACATACCCTTCTCATGGATAGCAAAAGATGAGGCAGCAGTCGGTTCCTTGTGTGCATAAAAACCAATTCTTTATTCTTCTTGTTTAAAACAATACTTCACATCACAGCAAACAGGTAAAAGGAATGCAGGTGGTTGACTAGTTTCGGCAATGCCGTAATCATAAACCTGCAATCACTTAAGAGGTGAACATATTTAAAGGGATTGCTTAACACAGTGATTGGTCAATGTTAATGGGAGGTTACAACCCCTCCCTTACATATTAACCTCTTACTAGTAAATTACTTGTTGCATCTAAATGCAGCATTTAACATGAAAATATTCCAACTATGGCTATAGAACTTCAATTAAATCGCTTGTTTAATACAAAATACAATTTATAAATTTATACAATGCAATAATCTAGTAATCTTGAAAACTGATCTGCAGGTTAGAGCTCTATGCAATAAGCGGAGAAAACCTTTACTAATAGATTGTAGAACCTTTTATTAAGAGCTAAGGTGTAATCATGTTAGAAATAGCAATGGTTAATTATTCAACACTCAATAGGCTGTTAATGAATATATTTCCAACAATATACAAAAATATATATATATATATATATATATATATATATATATATATATATATGGTTACTAAATTCGTAAGGGCCATCTTAAATTTTAAATTTTTAAATTTTTTAAATTTTTAAATTTTTAAATTTTACGCCTGGTTTAGAAAACGTAGATGCCATCAATAATAATAGGACCATTCTCATGATAAACAAATATTGCTTTAAACCTTAAAATATTTGGACAGATGTGTGGTGATCGATAGCACCAACAAATTCATTTGCCATAAGAGCTATTATTAAGGAAAAAACATGGGAAAACTATTTGATAATGATAGCCATAAAATATTTTCAAACACATGTATGTTAATATTGAGTATGTTTAAACACTCTCAAAGTGCCCATAGTAATATATATTATACATATAGCCAGTCCGTGAGTTTGAATCTATAGAGCAGAAACCAGCTTGTCAATCACAATATTGCAACAATATATATGTGTGTTTTGTTTTCAAGAGAAACTATTGCCAGATCAGTCACGGTGGAAGATTGGCAGTATTACAAATATTACAACTATTATGGTTGTTACAAATATGGTCTGGTGGGCACCAGTCCAAATCAATGGGATAAATATGTAAAGGGTAACAGTGTAGGTAATAATGGAACTCTCAGCAGACCTCTGAAAAGACCCTTAATATATAAGCTCAAAAATAAGCTCAAAAATAAATCTCAGATAAAGTCAGAGTGGAAAATATTCATTAATGCCAATGATTGATGAGATCAAACTCAGAATTGAAGCCCTCCGGCACCTGTGTACGGAGTTTGAAATCCAGAAGGCTTCCTGTCTGGCTAGAATCTCATCTTTATTACCCCCTCTTGAGGGTTGCTTAATCTGTTCAATTGCCCTCCAATTAAATGTACTGACATCTCCGTCGTGTACCTCAATGAAATGCTTTGCCAAAGCCGAACAAGTTTTTTCATTTTTGATATATCCTAGATGTTCTCGTATCCTCGTACGGACATCTCTCGTAGTCATGCCTACATATTGCCGGCGATGTTGAGTGCATTCAATGAGGTACACGACGAATTGGGTTGAGCACCTGATGCATCCTTTTGTATCAAATGCATCATTGGTTACATAAGAGTAAAATCTCTTTCCCTCTGTTATAAAGTCACACGCCTTACATCTGGCACTGCTACATTTGTATGTACCATTCACAGCTAGCCATGTGGCTGATGTCTCCTTTTGGGGTAAAAGGGATGGAGATAGAATGTTACCTAGAGTTGGACCCCTAGAGTAAACCACAATTGAAACCCTTTTCCACTGTCTTTTTTAAGGCCTTATCCCCATATAACAATGGGAAATATTTTCTTATGATATTACAAATGTCATTATATTCAGAAGAGTATTGAGTAACAAAAAGGATTTTATTATCACCCTTTTTGTTTGGTCTACTTCTGAAGGTATCACGTCTATCCACTTTCCTCACCTCCTTAGCCACATTTTCCACCATATTGGGCTGGGGGTGTGTATGTTAAGCCTATATGCCTGTTTTTTCACGAACATTGCCTTAAAGTGACATTTTAAACCGAAGTTCAGATATCCACTAGAGTGTGTTTGTTTCGCCTGGGATAATTTTCTATTGTTGTTATTGATACCCTTCTCATCTCTGTTACCACTGCAAGTCACTGCTGTATGTTACATACCCTTCTCATCTCTGTTACCTCTGCAAGTCACTGCTGTATGTTACATACCCTTCTCATCTCTGTTACCTCTGCAAGTCACTGCTGTATGTTTACATACCCTTCTCATCTCTGTTACCTCTGCAAGTCACTGCTGTATGTTACATACCCTTCTCATCTCTGCTACCTCTACAAGTCACTGCTGTATGTTACATACCCTTCTCATCTCTGTTACCTCTGCAAGTCACTGCTGTATGTTACATACCCTTCTCATCTCTGTTACCTCTACAAGTCACTGCTGTATGTTACATACCCTTCTCATCTCTGTTACCTCTGCAAGTCACTGCTGTATGTTACATACCCTTCTCATCTCTGTTACCTCTGCAAGTCACTGCTGTATGTTACATACCCTTCTCATCTCTGTTACCTCTACAAGTCACTGCTGTATGTTACATACCCTTCTCATCTCTGTTACCTTCTACAAGTCACTGCTGTATGTTACATACCCTCTCATCTCTGTTACCTCGCAAGTCACTGCTGTATGTTGCATACCCTTCTCATTCTTGTTACCTCTGCAAGTCACTGCTGTTTGTTACATACCCTTTCATCTCTGTTACCTCTGCAAGTCACTGCTGTATGTTACATACCCTTCTCATCTGTGTTTACCTCTGCAAGTCACTGCTGTATGTTATTATACCCTTCTCATCTCTGCGACCTCTGCAAGTCACTGCTGTATGTTACATACCCTTCTCATCTTTGTTACCTCTGCAAGTAACTGCTGTATGTTACATACCCTTCTCATCTCTGTACCTCTACAAGTCACTGCTGTATGTTTTACATACCCTTCTCATCTTTTTCTTGGGTTACCTCTGCAAGTTACTGCTGTATGTTACATACCCTTCTCATCTCTGTTTACCTCTGCAAGTCACTGCTGTTTTGTTACATACCCTTTCAATCTCTGTTACCTCTGCAAGTCACTGCTGTATGTTATATACCCTTCTCATCTCTGCTACCTCTGCAAGTCACTGCTGTATGTTACATACCCTTCTCATCTTTGTTACCTCTGCAAGTAACTGCTGTATGTTACATACCCTTCTCATCTCTGTTACCTCTACAAGTCACTGCTGTATGTTACATACCCTTCTCATCTCTGTTACCTCTGCAAGTCACTGCTGTTTGTTACATACCCTTCTCATCTCTGTTACCTCTGCAAGTCACTGCTGTATGTTATATACCCTTCTCATCTCTGCTACCTCTGCAAGTCACTGCTGTATGTTACATACCCTTCTCATCTCTGTTACCACTGCAAGTCCACTGCTGTATGTTACATACCCTTCTCATCTCTGTTACCACTGCAAGTCACTGCTGTATGTTACATACCCTTCTCATCTCTGTTACCTCTGCAAGTCACTGCTGTATGTTACATACCCTTCTCATCTCTGTTACCTCTGCAAGTCACTTCTGTATGTTACATACCCTTCTCATCTCTGTTACCTCTGCAAGTCACTGCTGTATGTTACATACCCTTCTCATCTCTGTTACCTCTGCAAGTCACTGCTGTATGTTACATAGCCTTCTCTTCTCTGTTACCTCTGCAAGTCACTGCTGTATGTTACATACCCTTCTCATCTCTGTTACCTCTGCAAGTCACTGCTGTATGTTACATACCCTTCTCATCTGTTTCCACTGCAAGTCACTGCTGTATGTTACATACCCTTCTCATCTCTGTTACCTCTGCAAGTCACTGCTGTATGTTACATACCCTTCTCTGTTACCTCTGCACGTCACTGCTGTATGTTACATACCCTTCTCATCTCTGTTACCTCTACAAGTCACTGCTGTATGTTACATACCCTTCTCATCTCTGTTACCTCTACAAGTCACTGCTGTATGTTACATACCCTTCTCATCTCTGTTACCTCTGCAAGTCACTGCTGTATGTTACATACCCTTCTCATCTCTGTTACCTCTGCAAGTCACTGCTTGTTTGTTACATACCCTTTCATCTGTTACCTCTGCAAGTCACTGCTGTATGTTACATACCCTTCTCATCTGTGTTACCTCTGCAAGTCACTGCTGTATGTTATATACCCTTCTCATCTCTGCTACCTCTGCAAGTCACTGCTGTATGTGACATACCCTTCTCATCTTTGTTACCTCTGCAAGTCACTGCTGTATGTTACATACCCTTCTCATCTCTGTTACCTCTGCAAGTCACTGCTGTATGTTACATACCCTTCTCATCTCTGTTACCTCTGCAAGTCACTGCTGTATGTTACATACCCTTCTCATCTCTGTTACCTCTACAAGTCACTGCTGTATGTTACATACCCTTCTCATCTCTGTTACCTCTACAAGTCACTGCTGTATGTTACATACTCTTCTCATCTCTGTTACCTCTGCAAGTCACTGCTGTATGTTACATACCCTTCTCATCTCTGTTACCTCTGCAAGTCACTGCTGTTTGTTACATACCCTTTCATCTCTGTTACCTCTGCAAGTCACTGCTGTATGTTACATACCCTTCTCATCTGTGTTACCTCTGCAAGTCACTGCTGTATGTTACATACCCTTCTCATCTCTGTTACCTCTGCAAGTCACTGCTGTATGTTACATACCCTTCTCATCTCTGTTACCTCTGCAAGTCACTGCTGTATGTTACATACCCTTCTCATCTATTTTACCTCTGCAAGTAATTTTCTTCCATCTATACCAGATCCACTATCCAGGCTTCTACTTGGATCTAGTTTTTAAACAAAAATATTATTTGCTGGACTTTTTTATTTCATTGTTTTTATTATCTTTTTTTTTTTTTTAAATGTATCTCTTTATCTTGGTATCTTTGTTTGAAGCTTAGCTTCTAATGATGAGAGCATACTGAAGTAGGCTCAGGGGTTTTCATGTGTCATGAGCACTATATGGCGACAGTGTAAGGATAAATGTTTAAAGGGACCACACTGCAGCAAAGGATAAAAAGATAAAGAGGTAAATATGATAATAAAAGGAAATGAAAAAGCTATATAAATGTACAAAGAAGCTAAACACATTGTTAAAATCCGCTCCAGAGCAGCAATGCACTTCTGGGAGCTAGCTGGTAAATGGTGACTACAGACATATAGCTCTTGTCAGTTGCTCGCCTTATGTGCTCAGCTAGCTCCCAGTTGTCTCCCACTAGAAGCTAGAGGTGATTTTCATTATGTGTTTATTCCCTTTGCTGAGGTTTGCCAGCTGTTGTTCACTCTTGAAACACATTTTTTATGTTGGAGTGGAGTCCGTTTGCAAGAGCACTCGATGACAGCACTATTTCCTACAATGTAGTGCTCTAGACGCCTACCTAGGTATCCCTTCAACAAAGAACACAGTGGGGACAAAGCTAATTTGATAATAGAAGTAAATTAGAAACTTTGTTTAAATTGTATGCTCAGTCTGAATAGCAAAATGATTACTTTTTGTTTCATATCCTTTTAAAAGGGACACGATACCCACAATTTGCCTTTCATTATTCAGACAGAGAATACAATTTAAAAAAGTTTCTACTGAAGCATGACGGTAAATAGTGCCGTAGGATTACCGTTTTTAAAGGGACAGTCAAGTCCAAAAAAAAATTCATGTTTTAAATAGGACATGCAATTTTAAATAACTTCCCAATTTACTTTTATCACCAATTTTGCTTTGTTCTCTTGGTATTCTTAGTTGAAAGCTAAAACTAGGAGGTTCATATGCTAATTTCTTAGACCTTGAAGACTGCCTCTAATCTGAATACATTTTGACCACTAGAGGGCATTAGTTCACATGTTTCATATAGATAACATTGAGCTCATGCACGTAAAGTGACCTAGGACTGAGCACTGATTGGCTAAACTGCATGTCTGTCAAAAGAACTGAAATAAGGGGGTCAGTCAGCTGAAGCTTAGAGACAAGATAATTACAGAGGTAAAAACGTGTATTATTATAACTGTGTTGGTTATGCAAAACTGGGGAATGGGTAATAAAGGGATTATCTTTCTTTTTTAAACAACAAAAAATTCTGGTGTTGACTGTCCCTTTAAGACTACTACCGGAGGCTTCATTATTTGGCTCTTTGTCTGCTTAGTCAATAGTGCTGCTATCTAGTGTTCTTGCTAATTGATAACATTGTTATAAAACTGCTGCCATCTAGTGTTCTTGCTAATTGATAACATTGTTATAAAACTGCTGCCATCTAGTGTTCTTGCTAATTGATAACATTGTTATAAAACTGCTGCCATCTAGTGTTCTTGCTCATTGATAACATTGTTATAAAACTGCTGCCATCTAGTGTTCTTGCTAATTGATAACATTGTTATAAAACTGCTGCCATCTAGTGTTCTTGCTAATTTATAACATTGTTATAAAACTTCTGCCATCTAGTGTTCTTGCTAATGTATAACATTGTTGCAAAACTGATGCCATTTAGTGATGCAGACACGAGCACACACCTGAGCTTGCATCCATGCTTTTCAACAAAGGATAACAAGAAACAAAGAAAATTCTGATTATCCTAATTCTTTGAAGGTATAATCTAGATTTTATTAAAGACACAGAGATGAGTATTTTCCTATTTTTCCTATTTACCTATTTCTTTACTACTCAAATGCAGCCTTTTAAAGAATAATAAGAAAATAACAGAACAGATATTGAAATAACAATAAGAAGCTAAATGGAGCTTATTATAAGACAGAAAAAAATTAGCCAATCAGAGAAGGGAATTGACTATAAACTGACTCATATGCTGTCAAACCTTGTCTTTCTTAACTGATGCTCACAAAGAACAAAATATTAAGAACCATAAAAAGTCCAAAACAACATAAAATTATAAAAAGCCAACGACTTGAAGAATTGCTTGAAGGACACTCCAGGAATTGATGATTTTGATTGAAGACAGGAAAGAAATCCAGGACCCATTTGATGATTGGTGAATTACTTGGTTTGAGGGTATGAATCCAAATACCAGATAAGGATTGTATTCAGAAGGAAACTGTTTAAAGACAAAAATATTAATAATATACACCAACAAAAAAAGGAGTGGGAAATAATAACATATTTGAGGTGGGAAAATACTCGTCTCTGTGTCTTTAATAAAATCTAGATTATACCTTCAAAGAATTAGGATAATCGGAATTTTATTACCAGAGACTCCTATTTTGCAAGTTTAAAGCATATTAAGAGAATAAATTAAGAGAGGCGTGTTGAATGGGTCTGAAATAAAATTGCTTGAAAATGGAGTCTGAAGACCAATCTGCCGCACTCAAAATTTGTTGAAGTAGGGCAGATTTTAAAAAGGCTTTCGAGGCAGCAGAACCTCTAACAGAATGAGCTGTAAAAGAAATATCAATACGGGCTTCTTTCATGACCCATTTAACCCACCTTGCAATGGAAGTAGAAGTGATAGGAGCATAAGGAGGAACGAAAGAAATCAGAAGTTGATTAGCAGATGGTTTTCTAAAAGTCATGGGTCTAGACTCATAAGATTTTAAGTATTCAACCACACATAGAGAAGTTTCGGAAGGAAGATAAAGATAGAAAATGGAGGTAGAAAGAGTCTTAGTTCTACGGGAAAGAAAAAAGTTAACTCCTTCAGGAGAGAAACGTTTAGAATTCCAATCTAAAGCTTTTACATCGGAAACTCTTCTAAAAGAGATTAAACAGAGAACAGTAGCAAGCTTAGCAGAAAGTTGTTTTCGGGATAAAGAAGTATTATCAGGCCAAGATTTTAAGAGAAAAAAATTAGATCCACATCCCAGAAAAATTCATGTTTAGGGACTGGAGGACGTTTTAATCTGATGGCTTTGAGAACCCTACAAATTAAAGGGTGTTTGCCGATGGGAAGGTTATTAATTAAATTATGTCTAGCGGAAATAGCTGACCGATGGACGTTAATAGTTCTGTAAGCAAGACCTGAATCAAAAAGATGAGACAGGTAGTTGATAATTTCCGTTAAATCCAAGAAACGAGAGCCAAGTCTCTCAGCAAACACCAGCAAGACCATTTAGACCATGCGGCGAAGTAGCATCTACGAGTACCTGGGGCCCAGGAATCTTGAATGAGGGACATAGCTCCCTCCAAAAGACCTCGGAGAGAACAGGGTCCCTGAGATCATCCATGCCACTAGAAGAAAAGAGCCTTGGAGAACTAGGTTGTGATAGTTGCCCTCTGGTTTTCATGAGTAGATGGGGCAGGGGAGGAAACAAAATCGGAAAGTTGATGGACATCTCTAGGAGAGAGGGATACCATGATTGAGTCGGCCAAAGAGGGGTCACAATCGTTATACTTAGAAGATCCCTGCGAACAGTTGAAATTGTTCTCGGAATCATCGAGAAAGGAGAGAAAGCATAAGCTCTCTGAAGAGGCCATGGATGAAGAAAAGCATCTATGGCCGCTGCCTCCGGGTCCGGATGCCAGCTGAAATACGGACAAATCTGAAAATTGGTCCTGGATGCAAAAAGATCCAAACAAAAGGGCCCTTTGAGAGATTGGAGAGAGAGAAAAATGCTCCTGTCCAACCTCCAATCGCTGAAATCTGTCAAATAACGAGATACCCAGTCTGCCGCTGAATTTGATTCACCTGGAATATATTCTGCTTTGATTGAAATATTCCTGTCCAAACAAAGATGAATAAACTCTTTGGTTATATTGGACAAATTCCTGGATTTGGTGCCTCCCAAACGATTGAGATATTGTACCGCAGAAATGTTGTCCATACGCAGGAGAATAGAAACTGGAGAAGAACATTTGGCAAAACTCTTGACTGCAAACGATCCAGCCAATAATTCTAAACAATTGATATGAAAGCGTTTCTCCTCCAATGTCCATTTGCCGCCTGTGATGGAGGCGCCACAACGCGCTCCCCAGCCTGAAAGACTGGCGTCAGATTCTATAATGAAATCGTGGGTCTTGCCAAAAATGGCTCTCCCATTCCAAGCTTCCAAATGAGGAAGCCACCAGGATAGTTCTTCTTTGGCTTCTGAGGATAAAGGAATCAAATGAGAATAAGAAAAACTTTTTCTCAAGTGAAGAATTTTCAATCGCTGAAGCTTGCGGTAATGTAATGGGAAATATAGCCTGAATAGAGGATGATAGTAAACCTACTATTCTGGCTATAGTTCTGATAGGGACCGAGTCTTTGGATAAAGTTTTGGAAATTCCCTTCTTGATGTATTTTACCTTGTCTGAAGGAAGACTCAAGGTGCAGAGAACAATATCTATTTGGAAGCCTAAGAAAATTAAAGATTTGGAAGTGAACAAAACTGACCTGTTTGTTTACAATAAAGCCTAAAGATTCTAATAAAAATATCGTGGAGGAGAGGTGGTTTTGGGGAGAGAGAAAATCTTGGTCCATTATTAAGATGTCGTCTAGATAAATTATCAGACGGACACCCCGAAGTCTCAACCAAGCCACAACAGATCTGAGTAATTTGGTGAAAATCCAAGGGGCAGAGGACAAACCGAAAGGAAGACAGGAGAAGTTACAATACTGATCTTTTCAATGAAAGGTCAAAATCTTCCAGTGTTCCTGAGCGATTGGTATGGTTAGATAGGCGTCTGTAAGATCCAGACGAACTAACCAATCGCTTTCTCTTAAACATTCTCTCAGCAAATGTATACCTTCCATTTTGAAATGATGGTATACAACATAAGCATTTAGGGATTTTCGATTTATAACTGGTCTGCACTGATTGTTTTTCTTTTTTACTAAAAATAGATTGCTTAAATAAATATTGTGAGGCTGAGATACGGGGAGAATTGCTTTTTTGGAAAAAAGGGTTGAAATTTCGTTTTGGACCAAAATACTGTCTTCTTGAGAAAAATGGATAGGCTGAGGAAGTTTGATTTGGACTGGAAGAGAAATGAACTCTATATGAATACCTGACACTGCTTGAAGGACCCAGGGATCTGAGGTAATTGAAACCCAGTTTTGGGCAAACAGGGCGAGTCTACCACCAATTTTTTTCTGGGAAAGAACAAGGGGAGGAAATAACAATCTTACCTGGAGTTTGTCTTGCTCTTGCTCTGTTTCTAAATCCTCTTTGAGTCCATGGACGTCCTCTCGATGGGAAGAAAGAAGAGGTAGAGGGTTCTTGGAAATTCCTTTGATATTGAGAGTGATATTGGGAAGGGTATTGGGTTTGGTGGGTTTGGAAATATTGAGACCTGGATAGGAAAGGTTGACGGCCGGGAAAGCGGCCTCTGCCTCTCCCGGCCCTGTCGGAGAAACCCTGGTTGGGATAAAAGATTTTCTTGACAGATGTTTTAACTTTATTCAGGTTAGAGAAAGTGTTAACATATTGATTTAGATCTTTTAAGTAAGAGTCTCCAAACAAGAGACCATCATCTTCAGAAGTAATGTTGTTGGAAGAAAAATAAGATATTTTAGGGTCAATCTTGTGCAAAATGTTGTGCCGTCTTTCAAAGGATATGGCAGAGTTGGCATTTCCTACAAAACAGAGGAGTCTCTGAACCCACTAACGGACAATATAGGGATCTAAGGGAGAATTTTCTGTCACCCTTTGTTCTGATAATTCAAATAATTTTGTAATAGGGCCAACAGAATCGAGTAATTTGTCTTGACAGACCTTCCATGATCTGTCAATGCCTTTCTTTAATTTACAGCCAGGTGCACCAATAAATTTCAAAATTTTGGGATCAACTTCTGGAGTAGTAGAAGAATTTTTGGGGAGAATGGGACGAGGACACTCTGCTCTCATTTTATTATGTGCTTGCTTTTTTAAAGGTTTACGGAGTTGGTAGTCAATAAATTTTGCCAACACAATTCGGCAGAGCGAGGATGATGTAAGTCATCTGGCTTAAATCTGGGGTTACCCAAACAATCAATAAACTCCTCTTCATCCTCATTGCAATCTTTACATTTCTTAGACATCTTTTTGTGTTTTTTAGCCACTGGTGCATCATAGTAGTCATCAGAGTCATTATATAAATCTGAATTGATATTGGTATAATCTCCCTCATCTGAGCTATCAGAATTAGAGGACGAAATTTTTTCATTATAGTTTTTTATTTTGACTTTAGAAAAATATTAGTATCCCCCATTTGGGTAGCCTTGGGGTGCAGGGTTCTTTCAACAGCTGTTTTTGTTCCTTTGCTGTGAGGAATATTTGAGTCAGACAGAAGCTGACGAGACTTTGATATAAGTTTTTTACTTGCCTTAATGGCAATTGAAAGATTTTTCCTTTTTATGTTTGAATATTTTTTATTCGTTTGGAATAATAAACAGTTACAGAAATAGACATACCTTCCTCTCTGTTGACCTCTATTATCTGGTATTCCAGGGAGGAGGTTTACAATATTGCATCATTATTCAACCATTGATTCGAATTAGAACCTTTATAACAACCCATTGCTTATCTATTATATTCATATAAACCTTTTCAGATCAATATATAATGGGCAATAACAAAGTCGTAGTTACCAAATATTGATGATTTTTAGTCCAAATCTCTTCATTAGTATTAGACCACCTCTTTCTTTCTTCTTCTTTTTTTTTTTCCTTTTAAAAAAAGACTTGTACATTCGTAATGTCTAGCTTTATATCTATCTTATATTGATATATAACAAAACATTTCATTGCATCCAGGATTAACCACTTCGTCTATAGGTACTCTAAGTTAGAGAGTACAACATTGAGAGAAGGTAGAGTTAAGTAAACTGGGTTAAAGGAGGGTGAAAAGGGTGGGGGAAGGGATGGGAAGTGACGACACATCATATTCTAGTCTGTGCTATATGTACATCGATAGGTGAAGGTTTTTATGAATGTTATGACCACTCTGGGCCACTTCTCCCGACATTCTTATATAACTAAAACACACTTACTTATCCAATAATACCATACCACTTGGACCACTTCCTTATTATCTAGAGTGCTCGATGCCAACTCATACATAGTGTATGTATATTGGATTTTATTATATATCTCTGTCCAGGTTGGACCACCCGTTTTCCAGTGTCTGCCTATGCATGTCCTCGTGACTGTGCATAGGATCTTAATAAATGTAATAATATGTTTATTGTATATACTAATATGTTCATGTAAGAGGGCCTGTTGAATTGTGAGATCAATAGTTTCATCTACGATTTGACTAAGAAAGGAAGATAGCTGTCTCCATATCCCTGTGATTTCTTGCAATCCCACCACATATGCCTGTATGTTCCTATTTCTCCACACCCTCTGTAGCAATATTTACTTCCTGTGCATGCATATGAGCCGTTCTTGTGGGTGTTAGATACCAGCGGTAGATGGTCTTAATAACATTTTCCTTAAGGTCCACACTTATAAGCCCTTTCTCTGCATTTTGGAATATTATTTCCCATTCTTGATGTCTTTACAAATAAGTAGTTCTTTTTCCCATGCCAACATAGTTGAGGTTTTTGTAGTGATCTGAGAAGCTGGTATGGCTATATATAAAATAGAAATGATATGTTTGTTATGGTCTTCTGATTTACAAGAAGAGTTCTATTGGTGTAATGTTGCTTTCCTCTCGGGTTTCTCAGGTACGTCTGGATAGCCGAGTGTATCTGTAAATACATGTACCAGTGTAGTTTCAGTGGGCTTATTTTTGTTTGAAGTTGATTGAATGAGAGTGTAATTCCGCCCCCCATGTAGTCTGCCACTCTATATAAGCCCTTATTTTCCCATTTTTAAGTTGAGTCCAGAGTTCACTAGTCAATATAAATCTTATCGATATGTATAAGGAGTACTTTGGCATTAGGCTGTATTTAGTTCTTGCTATTTTCTTTTATTGCTTTTACAATGCGGTTGTGTCTTATTTGCTATTAGTTAGAGGTTTAGTGTCAGTTGAGCTAATCGGCCTCATGGTGATATTGAAATCTCCTGCTAGAAATATTTTGGTATGGGGACCATTGTGTGAGCAAGTGTGAGATATGTTGAAAAAAGCTGTGTTGATTCTCATTTGGTGCATAGATATTGCACAAGGTGATTTCCCAAGTCTAAAATTCATCCTTTAACTATTATATATCTCCCTTCAGTGTCTGTAATTATATCTTCTTGTGTAAAATTAAGTGAGGAGTGTATGAGGATGGATGTGCCCCTTTTTTTGGATGTTGCTATCAAATGATATAGGGTGTTGAAATATTTTGCCCAGTATTTTGGGATATTATCTCTCAGTAAATGGGTCTCCTGCAGGAATAGAATGTTAGCATTCAAGGCGGTGTATTGTAACATCGCCATTCACCTTTTTACATCAGTATTAATCCCCTTACATTGTGGGATAATATCTTTATTTTAGGAATCATGTTGGTATGTCTATGTTAACATGGTGCAAAAGGAGTTTTGTTACCTGTGAGTCCCTGACCTGGGAATTCTAGTCGTATAGATTGTGGATAATCGGGATTGTAGTTGGTGGTCTGTATTGTGTCGTCACTGGGAAGGGGAAGGGAACTAGAAGAAAATACAATATTAATAACATAAAAAACAGTAGTCTAAGGTCCACAACATTAGGACCTCTAGAAGGTAAACTGTAAACTATCATAAGAATAAACAAGAAAACAGGTTGCACTGGGGGAAGCTATATTCCCACAACATCATATAACTTTTGCAACTATAACTTAATGAGAAGTCTCTAAGAATAGATAATAATCAAGAAAGTTCATGCAATAGACTGGGAACCAGAAAGCCCTTTCTTCAGATGTTTTTGAAGGCGATCTTGGATTAGCTCAATCCATTGTTCTTTCATCCACTCCCAGTTGCTGTTCATGCTCTAAGGAGTGTGCAATACCCATAATTGCAGTCTCAAGATATTTGTAAGAATTTTCTAGGAAATTTTCCCTCTTGTTTCTTTTACTTTTTGTTTCTTGTGATTAATTGTCTGCCATTTAGAAGTATCTAGATGTCTGTCTGGGTCTTTGCTCTTCACTGGGGTTGATGTCGCTATTGGGATGGTGGGTGCTTCCAACTCTAAAATCTTACATATCTCTGGTATATCCTTTGGATCCTTGAGTGTGATTGTCTTAGAGTCTTTTGTGATATATAAGGCATATGGAAACCCCCATCTATACGATATCTGATGTTTTCTAGTAAGTTGGTGAAAGGACGTAGGGCTCCCCTCCTCTGCAGTGTCCTGATGCTGAGATCTTGGTAGAACTGAATCACGTTACCTTGGTATTTAAACGTTGGATGTTTTCTTGACGCCTGTAGATTTTGTCTTTGTCAGGGAAGAAAGTTTGTTGATTATAATGTCCCTTGGGGGTAGGCCCTGGTTTAGGTTTGGGTTTTAGCGCTCTGTGTGCTCTCTCTATATGAAAAGTGTAATCAGCAGGAGAATTTGTAATTTGGAGTAAAGAGTTGGGTGAGATAGGGTAGATATATCTGAAGGAACTACTTCTTCCGGAACTCCTTTGAGAAAAATATTGTTCCTCCTGCTCCTATTCTCCAAATCTTCCATTTTATCTTGAAATTCTTCCAGTATTTGTTGTTGTGTAGACATAGTTTTGAGACATTTCATCCATTTGATCCACCATGGAGTCTTTTTGGTCTTCTAGTGTCTCTATCCTATTACCCATCTCCAATAAATCTGATTTGATTTCACAGAGACTATTGGTCACTGATGAATGTATGGAATCGATTTTCTCCCATAGTTTTTTCAAAATTGTCAGCAATATCCTTTTTGGATACTAAATTTCCTGAGTTCGGCTTTTGTCAACGGACTTTTGTCATGTACCTGTTGTTGAGAGTCTGTATCATATTCTTCATCCACTTCTGTATCCATGAGTGGTTTGCTTGTTTGAAAAGACTTAAAGAATGTAGATACGGCTGTAGATTTAATTGTTTTATCCCCCTTTAGTGGGTCTTTTAGAAGTCATTTGGCGATGAGTGGGTACAATTCAGGCAAGTTGATAAGATTATAAACGTGTCACACCCCCTTAATTAGTAGAGAAGGTTGTCTCTTACTGGACAGTGAATTGCAGAGTGATTGAACTAAAAGGAAAATCTGATGTGACCCAGAAACTTTTCTTTAGATATTATGGTTAGGCAGGCAATCTATCTAACATAAAACTAGAGGTAGGATTTTTATTTTCATATCATATAAAGATTCATATTAATGTTGGTCTCCTTATGATAGTCAAAATTTGATTTAGTTCCCCCAGTACAGATCAAGATGTATTCACATTCTAGTCGGTAGGATTTATAAAACAGCTTTGCAGAATAATCTTCTATTTCCCCTCCAAAAGGTGAGCTATGACCCCCACCCTGTTGCTGTATGTGTTTTTCAGGGGACGTGAGAGCAGCCAGATAATGCTGAGAGAGACTGTGGCAATTATTAACCCTCCAACTGAGTATTTGCTGTATATGAGCTGTATGAGCCTCAGAATAGTTTATAAACTGATTTTTTAAAATGTTGTGAATCAGTGACCCCTCTCTCCCCAGGGCAAGTTTATCCTCACAGGATGATCACGGAGAAGGGTATATAGGGGGTAATGACCCGTCACCACTCCGGGCTGACAGGAAAGAGGGGGGGAGAGGGTGTTGAAAAAACTTTCTTCTGTAGTGCTGCTATGTTAATGCAGCGTTGTTGCTGAAAAAACATTCAAATCAGTGTTTGACAAGGTGAGTAGGAGGTAACTTGTGAGTAAAGAGGGGGTGTAAGAGCTCCTGGAGCAGCTATAAGCTTTTATATTTAAGAGACTGTGAGTGGTGTCGGATGGTTTTATGTCCTTTTATTTGATTTGTGTTTATAGGTTAGAGTGCTTGGTGTTACTACTGGATTTTCTGTATAGACAGTTGTTCACACAATCTCCCCTATTGTTCCTGGGTAGTGCTATGTTCTTTGGGATTCAGTCAGACTCTGGGTCAGCGTGGTTTCTAAGCATCACTCTGTGACACTCCAGAACAGGCCAAACCAACAACCTCAATGTAAAAGGAGTTTCCTGCTCCTCTGCTCTACACATTAGACCAAGGACCTGTTGCAGCCTGTGAGCACCGGAGGTCTGTTTAGCTCTGATTGTGCAGCTTATCACCGCTCTCACTGCTGCGTCTCACTCAGAACTAGCCCCCACTGTCTCTTCCGGTCTCGCTCTGTGTCCCTCTGTTGACGTCGACACAGTGATGGCGCATTTCGAGCCTTTTTGTCTCTGCCCCGTTAGAGTCTAATCAGCTGGAGTTATGTCCCTCAAGTGTCCCCTCTGACTCACCGCTTTTTTGTGATCCGTTCTTCCTCTATAAGTAGCAGGGGCAAATAAACATGTGGGATCTCTGGGCTCAGTTCCGTTCAATGGGTAGTTTGTAGTCACGGCTCAAATAATTCCCTCAGCAGGGGGAATGGAGCGCTGAACTCACAATCTTCAATTGCCCAGATCTCCCGATGTCCAGATATATATAGATATCCCCTGAGTCTATACAGTAGATTCCTTTTAAATAGTAATAATAATAAAAACATGCAGGATCTCACTCATACCACGTCTGCTCTGCTCTTAGGCTAGCCCCGCCCCCCCAGATTTTTCCTTTTTAAAGGTTTTTTAGTCTCTTTAATGCCCATTAATGATGACATTTTACTGTATAAATTATGGATGAGTCAATCATGGGATTGTACAGTTTGGATTGACAATGTAGTTGAGCCTTCTGGGTTTTTCAGACATTGTTTTAAAATAACAGTAATGAACTAATATAATCAAATTAAATAATACTAAATATATTAACCTAAGTCTTAACAAAATACTCCTGAAATTTCCTGACAGGAAAAAACTAATAACCTATTAGTTAAACTTTTTTAATATTGAAAATGGGGTTAAATAAGTTAAGCCACAAGATGGCAATACAGCACTCAGAACGTTATAAAAAAAAATCGCAAATATGTTGAAATAAATTCAGCCCTTGTCAACTCGCAAAACAAAGTATAACAAGCAGCCAGAGAGATTTGATGCCTGAGCTGAGGTAAAACACCACGTCTGAAGTGGGCGGTAAAGGGGCGGGGAAGATGGGCCCACAAAATGGCGGCGGTGGGGGAGCACACGATAAGACAGGGGAGGACAATAAAACAAAAGTTAAAATGAAAAAACGGTAAGAAAATGAGGGGTTTAGAAACGAAAAAACGAGAACCGGATTAGAGTTAAAAACAAAGCGGTTAACCTGTAGACATGTTTATAAAAGGAAATAGGGGATGAAATTTACAAAACAAAAAAACGGAGGCAAAAAAACTTGTATCAGAAAAATGGGGAATAGATATACAGTAAAATAAACCAGAGAAATAACAATAATATATAATGAAATAGGAAAATAAATGTATTAGTTGAAAATACTTATCTGCAGCTGAGCAGCAAAAGAAAGAGGAGGATTGACAGCATATGAGTCAGTTTATAGTCAATTTCCCTTTCTCTGATTGGCTACTTTTTTTCTGTCTTATAATAAGCTCCATTTAGCTTCTTATTGTTGTTTCAATATCTGTTTCTGTTATTTCTTATTATTGTTTAAAAGGGCTGCATTTGAGTAGTAAAGAATAGAAAAATAGGAAAATAGGAGTCTCTGGTCTTGTAATAAAATCTGATAATAGAAGTAAATTGGAAAGTTTTTTAAATTGTATGTTCTATATGAATTTTGTTTTGTTTTATGTCCCTTTAAGTTCTTTTTTACCCTATTAATCCCTATAAAGAGATCCCTGATAGCGCTCATGTTGTATGTTGGTCATGTTGCCAATGTTTCTGATGTGGAGGAACTTTTATGTCCCATTAAAATGGAAATCTGAAAAAAAGTAAACGCACTTCGCTAATGCCGTGAGTGTACTGCACCCAGGGCAGTTGCTTATTGCGGCAGTTCTCACAGTCATTTGGGTGCTTGCTATAAAAGGACAGCTCTTACTTTTATTCTGTTTTACTACTATAGATAGCATTTATTAGAAATTAAGTAATGCATTGCAAAAGATCTGAGGGGAAATTAAATGTTTTTAAAGCATTTTATTACAATCAGACACTATTTGTATACAACCTGCTACTATCAGAGAAGAATTTAAGCAGCTCTCATTCTAGTGGCTAATTCAAATTAGCCAATAGAATGAGAGCTGCTTAAATCCTATTGGCTGATTTGAACAGCCAATAGGATTTTTAGCAGTCCTAATTCCTATTGGCTGATTCAAATTTTCAGCCAATAGCAATGCAAGGGACGCCATCTTTGAATCGCGTCCCTTGCATTGAAGATTCAGTGTATGGCGGTGACCATATGAAGAAGATGCTCCGCGCCGGATGTCTTCAAGATGGACCCGTTCTGCGCCGGCGTGGATGAAGATCGAAGATGACGCCTGGATGAAGACTTCTTGCCCCATGGATGATGACTTCGCCGGCTGGCTGGAGATAGAAGAGGCGTCTGGATGAAGACTTCTTGCAGCATGGATGATGACTTCGCCACTGGATGAAGATCCTTCAAGCGGGACTTCAACAAACTGTAAGTGGATTGTCGGGGGGGTTTAGGTGTTAGGTTTTTAAAGTTTTTTTTGGGTGTTTTTTTTTAGTTTAGGGTCGGGCAGTAAAAAGAGCTAAATGCTTTTTTAGGGCAATGCCATACAAATGCCCTTTTCAGGGAAATGGTTAGCTTAGGTTTTTTTTAGATATTTTTTTTTATTTTGTGGGTTTGGGGGGGGGTTGTAATGTTAGTGGGCCTTTGTAATTTGTTTTCACTAAAAGAGCTGTTCCTTTATGGGCAATGCCCTATAAAAGGCCCTTAAATTGGTAGTTTATTCTAGATTAGGTTTTTTATTTGGGGTGTTTTTTTTATGGGTATAGAATATGAATATTTATTTTTTTATTTTTGATAATTTGTTTATTATTTTTATAATGTATTTTTTTAGAGGGTGTTTTTTGTTTTTTTGTAGGAAAAGAGCTGTTTAACTTAGGGGCAATGCCAAACAAAAGGCCCTTTTAAGGGGCCCCTGGGAGTTTGGGTGGTGGGGGTTTGTATAGTGTTAGGGGGGGGGTTTGTATTCCTTTTTTGTAGCAAAAGAGCTGTTTAACTCAGGGCCCTTGGTAGTTTATTCTGGAGTAGGGTTTTTTTATTTGGGGTGAATTTCTTTTATGGATTTTAGAATAGCATTAATCTTTATTGTTTTGGATATATTTTTTTGTAATGATAGGTTTTTTTATTTTTTGTAATGGTAGGTTTTTTTATTTTTTGTAATGGTAGGTTTTTTTTTTTTGTAATGATAGGTTTTTTTTTATTTTTTGTAATGGTAAGGTTTTTTATTTTTTGTAATGATAGTTTCTTTTTATTTTTTGTAATGGTAGGTTTTAGTGTAGAGGCAGGTTAGGTTTTATTTCACATGCAAGTTTGTATTATTTTAACTAGGTAGGTTATTAATTAGTTAATAACTATTTACTAACTAGTCTACCTAGTTAAAATAAATACAAACTTACCTGTGAAATAAAAATAAAACTTAAGCTAGCTACAATGTAACTATTAGTTATATTGTAGCTATTTAGTGTTTTATTTCACAGGTAAGTATGGTTTTAGTTTTAAATAGGAATTATTTAAAACAGTATTTTTTATTTCCCCATAGACAGTCAATGGGACTCGCGTTAACGGAACTTTTGTTTCCGCGATCGCAGGTGTTAGTTGTTTTTTTTTGCTGGCTCTCCCCATTGATGTCTATGGGGAAATCGTGCACGAGCACCGTCATAACACTGCTGCTTTTGACCATATATTGTTATATAGTCATTTAAATGTTCAGGATGTATAAAGAAATTTTTTAAATTTTTTTTTTTAATTTAAGCAGTATATTATAAAATGTGTCTCTGCTGGTCACTTTCAATGACACAGCAGGGATTAATTTGCATTCCAATGTAAATGGTTAAAGTTTTCTCACAAAATATGTCACCTGAAATAGACTTATAGGCTCCTCTGTGAGGGAGTAGGAAGTTTATCACACATTTCCAGGTAGTAAAACATATGGTCTCTTGAAATGGCTTAATGGTCTTTATACTATCTCAAACCATAAAACTCTGTATATAGTTAAATAAACATGGTCATTTTTACAAGCTGTGCCAATTACCAGTTCCATTTTAAAAAAATTGTTCTTCCTTGAAGTTTTCACCTCTAGCTAGGGAGCAAATGCTGGCCTAGATTTGGAGTTTTGGTGGTAGCCGTGAAAACCAGCGTTAGAGGCTCCTAACGATGGTTTTTAGGCTACCGCCGGTATTTGAGTCAGTCAAAAAAGGGTCTAATCGCTCACTTTTCAGCCGCGACTTTTCCATACCGCAGAGCCCCTTACAACATTTGGCGGTATCCTATCTTTTCAATGGGGATCTTTCTAACTCCGGGTATTTAGAGTCGTGTTCTTAAGTGAGCGTTAGAAATCTAACGACAAAACTCCAGCCGCAGAAAAAAAATCAGTAGTTAAGAGCTTCTGGGCTAACGCCGGTTCATAAAGCTCTTAAACTACTGTGCTCTAAAGTACACTAAACACCCATAAACTACCTATGTACCCTAAACCGAGGTCCCCCCACATCGCCGCCACTCGATTAAATTTTTTTAACCCCTAATCTGCCGACCGCTCACCTACGTTATACTTATGTACCCCTAATCTGCTGCCCCTAACACCGACGACTCTTGTAGTATATTTATTAACCCCTAACCTGCCCCCCACAACGTCGCCGCCAGTTACCTACAATAATTACCCCTAATCTGCCGAACGCAAAGCGCCGCCACCTACATTATAGCTATGTACCCCTAATCTGCTGCCCCTAACACCGCCGACCCCCTATATTATATTTATTAACCCCCTAATCTGCCGCCCTCAACTTCGCCTCCACATGCCTACACTTATTACCTCTAATCTGCCGACCGGACCGCACCGCTATTTATAATAAAGTTATTAACCCCTAATCCGCCTCACTAACCCTATAAAAATAGTATTAACCCCTAATCTGCCCTCCCTAACATCGCCGACACCTAAACTTCAAACATTAACCCCTAATCTGCCGACTCGGAGCTCACCGCGATTCTAATAAATGTATTAACCCCTAAAACTAAGTCTAACCCTAACACTAACACCCCCCTAAATTAAATATAATTTTTAATCTAACGAAATTAATTAACTCTTATTAAATAAATTATTCCTATTTAAAGCTAAATACTTACCTGTAAAATAAATCCTAATATAGCTACAATATAAATTATAATTATATTATAGCTATTTTAGGATTTTATTTATTTTACAGGTAACTTTGTATTATTTTAACCAGGTACAATAGCTATTAAATATTAAGAACTATTAATAGCTACCTAGTTAAAATATTACAAAATTACCTGTAAAATAAATCCTAACCTAAGTTACAATTAAACCTAACACTACACTATCAACAAATAAATTAAATAAATACCTACAATTACCTACAATTAAACCTAACACTACACTATCAATAAATGAATTAAAATACAATACCTACAAATAACTACAATGAAATAAACTATCTAAAGTACAAAAAATAAAAAAATATTTACACACATAAGAAAAATCTTACAACAATTTTAAACTAATTAACCTACTCTAAGCCCCCTAATAAAATAACAAAGCCCCCAAAATAAAAAAATGCCCTACACCCTATTCTAAATTACTAAAGATCAAAGCTCTTTTACCTTACCAGCCCTGAACAGGGCCCTTTGCGAGGCATGCCCCAAGAAGTTCAGCTCTTTTGCCTGTAAAAAAAAACATACAATACCCCCCCCTCAACATTAAAACCCACCACCCACATACCCTAATCTAACCCAAACCCCCCTTAAATAAACCTAACACTAAGCCCCTGAAGACTTCCTACCTTATCTTCACCATACCAGGTTCACCGATCGATCCAGAAGAGCTCCTCGATGTCCTGATCCAAGCCAAGTGGGGGGCTGAAGAGGTCCATGATCCGGCTGAAGTCATCATCCAAGCGGGAGCTGAAGAGGTCCATTGATCTGGCTGAAGTCTTCATCCAAGCGGGAGCTGAGAGGTCCATGATCCGATGAAGTCTTCTATCAACGGGCATCTTCAATCTTCTTTCTTCAGGAGCCATCATCTTCCATCCGACGCGGACATCTCTTCTCCCGAAGCCTACTAGCCAAATGACGGTTCCTTTAAATGACGTCATCCAAGATGGCGTCCCCTCGAATTCCGATTGGCTGATAGGATTCTATCAGCCAATCGAATTAAGGTAGGGAAAATTCTGATTGCTGATGGAATCAGCCAATCAGAATCAAGTTCAATCCGATTGGCTGATCCGATCAGCCAATCAGATTGAGCTTGCATTCTATTGGCTGATCGGTAACAGCCAATAGAATGCAATCTCAATCTGATTGGTTGATTGAATCAGCCAATCGGATTGAACTGATTCTGAATGGCTGATTCCATCAGCCAATCAGAATATTCCTACCTTAATTCCGATTGGCTGATAGAATCCTATCAGCCAATCGGAATTCGAAGGACGCCATCTTGGATGACGTCATTTAAAAGAACCGTACATTCGGCTAGTAGGCGTCGGGAGAAGAGGATGTTCTGCGTCGGATGGAAGATGATGGCTCCCGAAGAAAGAAGATTGAAGATGCCGTTGATAGAAGACTTCATCGGATCATGGACCTCTTCAGCTCCCGCTTGTATGAAGACTTCAGCCGGATCATGGACCTCTTCAGCTCCCGCTTGGATGATGACTTCAGCCGGATCATGGACCTCTTCAGCCCCCGCTTGGGCTTGGATCAGGACATCGGAGGAGCTCTTCTGGATCGATCGGTGAACCTGGTATGGTGAAGATAAGGTAGGAAGATCTTCAGGGGCTTAGTGTTAGGTTTATTTAAGGGGGGTTTGGGTTAGATTAGGGGTATGTGGGTGGTGGGTTGTAATGTTGGGGGGGTATTGTATGTTTTTTTTACAGGCAAAAGAGCTGAACTTCTTGGGGCATGCCCCGCAAAGGGCCCTGTTCAGGGATGGTAAGGTAAAAGAGCTTTGAACTTTAGTAATTTAGAATAGAGTAGGTACTTTTTTTATTTTGGGGGGCTTTGTTATTTTATTAGGGGGCTTAGAGTAGGTGTACTTAGTTTAAAATTGTTGTAATATTTTTCTAATGTTTGTAAATAATTTTTTTATTTTTTTTATAACTTAGTTCTTTTTTTATTTTTTGTACTTTAGTTAGTTTATTTCATTGTTATTATTTGTAGGAATTGTATTTAATTTATTTATTGATAGTGTAGTGTTAGGTTTAATTGTAGATAATTATAGGTATTTTATTTAATTTATTTATTGATAGTGTAGTGTTAGGTTTAATTTGTAACTTAGGGTTAGGATTTATTTTACAGGTAATTTGTAATTATTTTAACTATTTTAGCTATTAAATAGTTCTTAACTATTTAATAGCTATTGTACCTGGTTAAAATAAATACAAAGTTACCTGTAAAATAAATATTAATCCTAAAATAGCTATAATATAATTATAATTTATATTGTAGCTATATTAGGATTTATTTTACAGGTAAGTATTAGCTTTAAATAGGAATAATTTATTTAAGAAGAGTTAATTAATTTCGTTAGATTAAAATTATATTTAATTTAGGGGGTTTTGTTAGTGTTAGGTTAGACTTAGCTTTAGGGGTTAATACATTTATTAGAATAGCGGTGAGCTCAGTCCGCAGATTAGGGGTTAATAATTGAAGTTAGGTGTCGGCGATGTTAGGGAGGGCAGATTAGGGGGTTAATACTATTTATTATAGGGTTAGTGAGGCGGATTAGGGGTTAATAACTTATAATAATAGCGGTGCGGTCCGCTCGGCAGATTAGGGGTTAATAAGTGTAGGCAGGTGTCGGCGACGTTGTGGGGGGCAGATTAGGGGTTAATAAATATAATATAGGGGTCGGCGGTGTTAGGGGCAGCAGAATTAGGGGGTACATAAGGATAATGTAAGTAGCGGCGGTTTACGGAGCGGCAGATTAGGGGTTAAAAATAATATACAGGGGGTCAGCGATAGCGGGGGCGGGCAGAATAGGGGGTTAATAGGGGTTAATATAGTATAAGGTTAGGGGGTGTTTAGACTTGGGGTACATGTTAGTAGTGTTAGGTGCAGACGTAGGAAGTGTTTCCCCATAGGAAACAATGGGGCTGCGTTAGGAGCTGAACGCGGCTTTTTTTGTAGGTGTTAGGTTTTTTTTCAGCTCAAACAGGCCCCATTGTTTTCCTATGGGGGAATCGTGCACGAGCACGTTTTGAGGCTGGCCGCTTGCGTAAGGCAACCTCTGGTATCGAGAGTTGAAGTTATGTTAAATATACTCTACGCTCCTTTTTTGGAGCCTAACGCAGCCATTCTGTGGGACTCTCAATACCAGAGTTATTTTAAAAGGTGCGGCCAGAAAAAAAGCCAGCGTTAGATACGCGGGGTCCTTACCGACAAAACTCTAAATCTAGCCGGCTGTGTTTTAAAGTTTCTGGAGACATCCTTTCTGTATTTAAGTATTTGAGATGTGTATTCAAATCATGTGGGTTTTTGAGTTAAATCCTGACATCAGAATTGAACCTATTTTTAATAATATCTGAAAAAAATATGGTTTCATACATAAATACATTCCCCTGTCCTATTTACATATTATGTATATATGCATTTACCTGTACCCTGACAGCTGAAAGAGCTATTGACAAATCAGAGTGATTATTCTATTTGATTAAATTAATATTCTAATTCGTAATGTGCGATCTCTTTCGCATGTGCAGTAGGGGGAAATCATACACGCACTGTGTATGAAGCGTGTGTAGATAAATTTGCATAGTACTGACAGAGCAAGTCTGCTTTTTTCTCGTAGTGGATACCATTCCATGCTTATGCGCTTCGGATATTGATCATATGACTACAGTTATGAAATGTAGAGACAGACAACAAATACTCCTCCTACTGACAGTAGGGTTGCCACCCTTTTGCCAGAAGATTCCTGGACACTTTTAAATTGGGGTGGAGAGGGTGTGTCTTGAGGCGTGTCTTCTCACAGCCTCATATTCATTATGAAATCAAATATATATTATTTATATATATATATATATATATATTATTAGTTATTTATAATATATATATAATATATATAATATATTATATAATATATATATATATATATACAGGTGGCCCTCGGTTTACGACGGTTCAATTTGCGCCATTTCAGAATAACGCCCTTTTTTTTGCTATTGAAAAGCATTGACTGCTATTGAAAGCATTAGCACATGCATACATTAACCCCTTAACGACCAACGACGTATGGGGTACGTCCTGCAAAAAAATGCAGTTAATGACCAAGGACGTACCCCGTATGTCGTTGGTCTTTGAAAGCGGTGGAAGCGATCCTGATCGCTTCCAGCAGCTTTCATGTTATTGCAGTGATGCCTCGATATTGAGGCATCCTGCAATAACTGTTTTTAGCCATCCGATGCAGAGAGAGCCACTCTGTGGCCCTCTCTGCATTGGCTATCCATGGCCATTATCGTTGCTGGGTGGGAGCTCATCCAGGGAGGTGGGTAGGCAGTCATTGGTGGAGGGGGGGAGGGATCTTGTGCGGGTGCGCGCATGCACAGGGGCACGCGTGCACGTGAGATCTGTGCAAACAGCAAAAATATGCTGTAGATCTGACTGTGGGAGAGAGGACTGAGGAGGTGGTATTTTAATATTAAGTGATCTGGGAGAGGGTGGGGGGTTGGATGTTGAGGGGGGGCAGCTACACTACAGAAATAAATAAAAATATTTAATAAAATAATAAAAATAAAAAAAATACATTGTTATTGCAAAACTGGGGTACTGGCGAGACAAGCTGCCAGTACCCAATATGGCGCACAATAAGGCAGGGGGGTTAAAGAAGCTGTTTGGGGGGGGGATCAGGGAGGTTGGGGGGCTAAGGGGGGTCCTACACAGCAGAAATCATTTTTTTTTATTTTTTTTTTAAACCTAACCCCCCAAAAAAAACTTTTATTTTAGTACTCGGCATATTTTATAAAAAAATTATAGTAAATTAATAAGATATGATAAAAAATAAATGGTATCTTTAGAAAGTCCATTTAATGGCGAGAAAAACTGTACTATAATATGTGTGGGTACAGTAAATGAGTAAGAGGAAAACTCACAGCTAAACCACAAACACCGCAAAAAAATGTAAAAATAGCCCTGGTCCCAAACGGTCAACAAATGGAAAAGTGCTCTGGTTACTAAGGGGTTAAAATAGCCAGTAGGTGGAGCTGTCCGCTTGTGTTGCAGCAAACACATGCAAAGAAAAGCAAGCCAGACATGATCAATGGATCAGCTTTCGAATGAACAAGATCTAGCAGCCACTTCCCTTCGAGAGTGGAGGGCCCACTAGTGGGCCTGTAACAACATTAAGGGATTACCAACTTGAAGTCTGGAGGATGGTAGAGTGTGTTTTGTTACAATGTTGCAGGAGAGGAGGAGGTGTTTGTGCTTACCTTTATAGGGTCCTGCAGCAGGGTGCCCGGCCTCTTTTCGGTTCCAGACTTCAAGGAGAAAGTTTTTGCTGTCTCCCTGAAGGAAGATTGGAAGATGGATAGATCAAGGAGGAAATCTCTGCCACCCAAGAGATACAGGGAGGTCGTGGAGATGGCGTCCAGGAAGAAAGGACCTGCAATAAAGACGGAAGAGCATGGGTCTGATGATGCGGTCATAATGAATATGAGGCGTGTCTTCTCACAGCCTCATATTCATTATGAAATCAAATATATATATTTATATATATATATATATATATATATATTAGTTATTTATAATATATATATAATATATATAATATATTATATAATATATATATATATATATACAGGTGGCCCTCGGTTTACGACGGTTCAATTTGCGCCATTTCAGAATAACGCCCTTTTTTTTGCTATTGAAAAGCATTGACTGCTATTGAAAGCATTAGCACATGCATACATTAACCCCTTAACGACCAACGACGTATGGGGTACGTCCTGCAAAAAAATGCAGTTAATGACCAAGGACGTACCCCGTATGTCGTTGGTCTTTGAAAGCGGTGGAAGCGATCCTGATCGCTTCCAGCAGCTTTCATGTTATTGCAGTGATGCCTCGATATTGAGGCATCCTGCAATAACTGTTTTTAGCCATCCGATGCAGAGAGAGCCACTCTGTGGCCCTCTCTGCATTGGCTATCCATGGCCATTATCGTTGCTGGGTGGGAGCTCATCCAGGGAGGTGGGTAGGCAGTCATTGGTGGAGGAGGGGGAGGGATCTTGTGCGGGTGCGCGCATGCACAGGGGCACGCGTGCACGTGAGATCTGTGCAAACAGCAAAAATATGCTGTAGATCTGACTGTGGGAGAGAGGACTGAGGAGGGTGGTATTTTAATATTAAGTGATCTGGGAGAGGGTGGGGGGTTGGATGTTGAGGGGGGGCAGCTACACTACAGAAATAAATAAAAATATTTAATAAAATAATAAAAATAAAAAAAATACATTGTTATTGCAAACTGGGTACTGGCAGACAGCTGCCAGTACCCAATATGGCGCACAATAAGGCAGGGGGGTTAAAGAGCTGTTTGGGGGGGGGATCAGGGAGGTTGGGGGCTAAGGGGGGTCCTACACAGCAGAATCATTTTTTTTTATTTTTTTTAAACCTAACCCCCCAAAAAAAACTTTTATTTTAGTACTGGCATATTTTATAAAAAAAATTATAGTAAATTATAAGATATGATAAAAATAATGGTATCTTTAGAAAGTCCATTTAATGGCGAGAAAAACTGTATATAATATGTGTGGGTACAGTAAATGAGTAAGAGGAAAATCACAGCTAAACACAAACACCGCAAAAATGTAAAAATAGCCCTGGTCCCAAACGGTCAACAAATGGAAAAGTGCTCTGGTTACTAAGGGGTTAAAATAGCCAGTAGGTGGAGCTGTCCGCTTGTGTTGCAGCAAACACATGCAAAGAAAAGCAAGCCAGACATGATCAATGGATCAGCTTTCGAATGAACAAGATCTAGCAGCCACTTCCCTTCGAGAGTGGAGGGCCCACTAGTGGGCCTGTAACAACATTAAGGGATTACCAACTTGAAGTCTGGAGGATGGTAGAGTGTGTTTTGTTACAATGTTGCAGGAGAGGAGGAGGTGTTTGTGCTTACCTTTATAGGGTCCTGCAGCAGGGTGCCCGGCCTCTTTTCGGTTCCAGACTTCAAGGAGAAAGTTTTTGCTGTCTCCCTGAAGGAAGATTGGAAGATGGATAGATCAAGGAGGAAATCTCTGCCACCCAAGAGATACAGGGAGGTCGTGGAGATGGCGTCCAGGAAGAAAGGACCTGCAATAAAGACGGAAGAGCATGGGTCTGATGATGCGGTACCCCCCACACCCCAAAAAGCTAGACCCCAGAGGAGTTTTAATAAAGGAAAGGGGCCTGCCAAGGGTGGGAGAGGGTGCTCAGGGCCCAAATCTAGAGCAGTTAGTGAAGGCCCTAGTGGTGAGGGTCAATCCCAGCCTGGTGTGGGCCATGGAGAAGCTCAGGCTGGTCCTAGTGGGGGGCGGGTGGGCCCTCTGGTGATGGGATCCCCTAGTAGTGGCCTGGGGGCGCTGTTAGGGGGAGATATGGCTGGGCAATTGCCTGCGTTAACACCGGCGGCCATGGCGGCGGTCCTGGCCTTAGCCCAATTTTTAGCATCTGCTATGTCCCCCACAGGGCAAGGGCAGGGCCAGGACGCGGCCCAGGCTGCCGGTGGTGTGTCGGGTGTTAAGGCCGTGAGTTTGGGGCCTAATAATCAAGGCGGTGCGGAGTGCGCAGCGGGCCCAGCCCTCTCTGATGGCGGTTTGCGCGAGATGTACTCCTCCAGCTCGTCTGAGGAGGAGGATCTCGGCCGCCATCTTGGAGGGAGGGGCAGAGGAGAACAAGACACCACACGCGACCGGAGCGGCCCAGGTAACTTGGGGAGGCTTCCGGTCGCAGGTGGGGTGCCAACGGGCAGCATAGGAGGGCGGCAGGAGTACTCACCGGGTGCGGTCAGGGCTGCTGGTGAGGCAGAGGCTCTGAGGTGCAGCGAGGTAGATGGGCCCAGTACAAGTGCGAATGCGCTGTCAGTATATTTATGAAAATCTTAGCAGTGCTATCCAAATAATATATATAAGTTTATGGCAGGGTTATAAACATAATACAAAGAAATAGAAACCCTTATCAACCATGCACCTACTAGACCATACAATTAATATAAATATCTGAATTCTTTTATTTAGTTAATATCCATAAACATATTGAAGTATATTTGCAATAAAAGGAAATGAAACAAAATTTATATGCGTTAAAACCAACTCTTAAGATATGCTATCCTTCTTACAAAACCCAGAAAAATATACCTTCACAATTCAGCCTTTTATTTATTTAACACAATGGGACTAAAAACCTTTAACATCCAAGCAATACAATTCTAAACAGTGTTTATAAAACAATAGGATAATATATATTCTGCTATTTAATTGCAATTTATCCTAATACAAAATTAACTGACAATATCAGAACTTGTATAGATGAGTTACTTAGCCAATCAGACACAGATTTAAACAACAATACAATATATAGGCTGTGACTAGCAATTTGAAATACAATATACACTTCTGAATTATTATTATATATTTGCATAGATAAACAATTTAGGATTGGGATTAGTATAACAATACATAGGCTATGAAATGCTAACTTGAAATATTTCCTTAACTCTGCTAAGTACAGCAATAATAAATGTTTAATTTAAATGCTTGCATACAAACAGGCAGGCTAAGAGCTATTTAAGGTTATATAATACAATCTAAAAGCCCAATTTGTTCTTTCCAATTCAAAAATTGTAATTTTACTGTAGTGGCTATGCTTATAACTTATCTTACAAAAACCTTGTATACATCACCCAAATAAACAGCAATCCAGTTCCAATGTTTTGCAACAGATCCAATTCACCTCAGAAATTCAAAATTGGGGTAAAGCATATGGAGTCCAATGGTAGGTGTGTGCTTTTGATTAATAACTGCAGCAGTTACTCCTTTCTGATCAGTCAACACAACCCTCTTTAGTCTCTATGCTGGGGTTTTAAATCATCTGATCTCACCCCTCCCCTTTTTGATTATTTATCAGTCATTGGTGAATATTGGAAACGCCCACGGCCTTGTCTTGGATTAGTTCTTTGCAACTGAACATGGATTGGTTTATTTGGTAAATGTGTTGTCAAGGAAATGCATTCTTTGCAACAACCAATCATCTCATGGTTGCAATTCCGCATCATAACACTAGGTGGCAGCAGACGTACAAACAAACAAATACAACAAGACCATCTCTAACATTTTTAAGCAAGTTAAAAAAAAAATTCTTTCATAAAATGGTTATTTAATCAGATCACACTCTCTGCATTAATCATATATAACCCCAATTACAGATGGTTAATATTAGGTTATTTTTTTCTGATTATTCTGATACCAAATATGTTATATTATTAACATTTTATTATATTAAGGTAATTTAACACTGCCAATTACTAGCCCAAAATGCATCACAACTTTGTCAGCATTCTGGCACTTCTTTGCAAATAACAGCCTATTTTTATTTCAGTATTGTACTGTATTCCAAGTGAATCCTGTCTATGTAGATCTGAAATAAAAAAAAATAAATGTCAATAATCACCTCTCCTCAGGTCCACAAACATCCACTCATGTTTTCAAACACACAGAGGCCAAGATATTCATGCCTTCAAAATATACACATATATGTACACACACACATACATATATATATACATATATATATACATATATATATATATATATACATACATATATATACACACATATACACATCTCATATCCATTAAAATATATACAGTTGTTTTAAAATCATAATGTAAGTCATGTGCCTTCACTGTATTATCCTAACGTAACGTTCTAACTGCCCTTTCAGTAACTTCAGACTCCCTGTCTCCCATTCACTACATGGGGTCCCCTGCACCAAAGGGCAGATGCTGAAAATCTCACATGACTTGTCACCTGAGCTAGATTCCTAGGTATATTGGGAGGGGTAAATAGATTTTATCTCACATTCCCAAGCAATCATACATATGGTCTTCTGAAACTGTGGCTACATTTTAATTAAACCAAATGTTGTATTGTCAAGCTTTTGGAGACATCCTGGAGATGTGTATTCAGAATTTTACCTGTGTTAATTGAAGAAGTGGGGGAAGAGCTGAACATGATTGAAGTCAGTTGTCTGAGAGGAATGAATCAATTTTTTTTTTTCTGATCAGTGAAATATCTGATCAAAAATACAGATTTATTAATCTTGAGATATATGATTAAAATATATATTTATTAACCTCACATATACCATGACATAAATCCCCCTTCCAATTTTAAATAGATGTAGGACACATGTATTTAAATTGGCCTAAAGTCAATGGTATTTGATGAGGATCAACCGTATATCTCAGTTCATTTTATGACACTTCATTCTCCCTCTATAACTTGTAGTTGGGATCTGGGATGACATGCTCGCAGTTGATTTATATGGACCCCATTTATCTATGAACTTTCATTTTTGGGGATCACGTATTTTATAGGCCACTGGAGATATTTTGTCAGTAATGACGAAAGGACCTTTCCATGAGGGAAGAAATTTCTTCTCCCTAACCTGATCTCTTCCAAAGTTATAAAAATAAACTTTATCATTTATTTCATACTCCTTTTTGGATGTTTTGAGATCATAATAGGTTTTAGTGCAGTTGCGGCTCTTTCTAAATTCCTTTGAGCAAATGCAAAGGCATATTGCAGGTGCTTTCTTAAGGTTTTCCACATATTGATGTGTATTGACAGCGTTTATCAAGTTTTGGTCTGATGTACGGTACAGCAGATGCTGAAGGTAGAACCATTCTTCTACCAGTCATCAGCTCAAAAGGGTGACATCTTGGTAGCACTACTTGGAGTTGCTCTTAATGCCATTAAGACTAGAGGTAGTTTTACTATCCCAGTCTTTACCTGTTTCACTCACAAACTTTTTGAGGATTTTAACAATGGACTGGTTGTAACGCTCTACACCACCACTTGAGGCAGCTCTATAAGCAATATGGAGCCTTTCTTTTAACCCCTAGTATTTTCCACATTTTTGGTCATTCACTTCGCTAGTGAAGTGGGTCCCCGATCTGATTCGATCTTTGGGGCAAAACCAAATCTGGAAAATACATGGTTGATGAGCAATGCTGCACATGTTTCAGCACTATTGTTAGGTGCACTAATGCACTCTACCCATTTAGTGAACAGGCATGTCACTGTTAACATGTACTTTGTTACCTCTTGATGATCTTGTTACCTGGACCAATAAAATCATTTTGTATATCTGGACCATGGCATTACCATCCCCCTTTTCTGCAATGGCGCTCTATGCGTTGGTGCGCAGTGGGTTGGAACTGTGGCAGATTAAACACCCTTGACAGTAGGTTTGAACATCTTTCAACATGTGTGGCCAAAAAGCGTAATCACGCAATATTTCATATGTGAGTTTGGCACCGCGATGACCAGATGTGGGAGCATCATGGGCATGTTGAAGCATTAGACCTCTGAACTTGGTGGGTACTACCCACTGCTGGATGCCAGTTTTGGAGGTTCTAATTAACAAACCATTCTGTAATTTGAATTGAGATTTAGATTTTATTAAGATTCTAAGATCTTCCTTGCCAATACAATCATCTTTTGAGATGGGGTTGCTTTCAGGATCTTCTATGTGTTTATAGAAGATGCCTACAATGGGGTCTTCTTTTTGACTAGTGATCAGGTCCTCGCTAGGAGAATCCTGACTCCATTGTACCAAGTTAGGCTCACTCTGTTGTTTTGCCTGGTTTCTGGTGATGGCTTCTACCTGAATTGCACCCATTAAGTGGTCAATATTAAGGAGTTCTCCAGTTATGGCTCCTTGTTTGGCTAATGAGTCCGCAAGGTCATTTCCTTCCTTATTAGGACCTAGAACTCTGGAATGACCCTTGGTCTTTTTCCAGTGTATGGTTAAATCATTGGATACTACCAGATTATCAATCTCGCAGAACAACTTGCCATGCTTGACTGGTTTGTTATTGCTTTTCTGCATGCCATTTCTTTTCCAAGTTGGCAGGTATTCAACAAAACTGTTACGCACATAATTTGAGTCAGTTATGATCACAAATTCATGAATACCATGTTCAATAGCCATTTCAATGGTTTTGAAAACAGCAGTTAGTTCTGCAACTTGACTGGATCTTGGTCCAATGTTGAAACCTACAGATATATTTGAGAATCCGTTTGCCCCAGTTATACCAATGCCAGCGACTAATCTGCGCTCATTATCAATAGTGGCATGGTAAGAACAACCATCAACATATACCCAAGGTAATGTTTGACAATGGTCCTCATTGTACATTTTATATGGGGAAAGCAATTGTTCTTCCAGAAAATCATCTTCTGATAATCCTTCCCCAGGATCTCTAGCAGTACAGTCGTGGAGCTCAGCAAGCCCCTGTGCGACTGGGTTCTTTTTATTCTGCTTGTAGCGAATTTCTAATGGCCAGCCTTTGCAAGGAAAGAGTCCACGCTGTTATGCGGCTATTAGACAAATTCCCATCTCTTATTCTCTCACTCTGCAAATATAGCAAAGGCTGGTGGGCCGTTTCTACAATAATTTTCTCGCCCTGTATATAGCTGCGGAAATTTTGTAGAGCCCATACAGTAGATAAGAGGGCTTTTTCGCAATCGCTAAATTTTATTTCTACTGGGGATAGATTTTTGCTCGCATAAGCAATGGCTTTGTTCAAATTATCATGCTTTTGGTATAAAACAGCACTCATGCTTACATCTGTGTACCCTGTTTCTAAGTAGAAAGGTTTGCCACCTTCAGGTACGCTAAGCAAGGTGCTTGAGTGAGTTTTCTCTTCAGCTCTCTGATGGCTGTCTCTTGAGACTCACTCCAGTGCCATTTCACATCTTTCTTTAGAAGAAGTAGTAGTGGTTTAGCTAATTCCGCATAATTATCAATGAATTTGCGAGAATAATTCGTCATACCCAGGAATGATCTCAATTCCTTTAAGTTAGTTGGGTTTTTAGAATTCACTATCGCTTCCACCTTTTTCTTCTGGGGATTTAATCCGTCAGAGGTAACTTCATGTCCCAAGAAGTTTACACGAGTGCGGCACCATTGAGCTTTTTGCAGGGATAATTTGACACCTGCCCTTTTAAGTTGGCTGAGGACGTGTTTAAGCTCTGCGATGTGTTTTTCAAAGTCTGTGCTTTTGATTAAAACATCATCAACATAAGATATGGTCCCCCTTTCCAGTGCATCAGGCATAGTCTTATGCATGAATACAGCAAATTCATGTCCAGAATTTATGTATCCAAAAGGAAGTCTTTGAAATGCATATTGGACCTTTTGGAAGGAGAATGCTAGCTTATATTGGTCCTCTTCATGTACCTTTATGGTCCAATATCCCTGTGCACAGTCAATGGCAGTGAATATTTTGGATCCTTGCATTTGTGCTAGGCACTGGTCAATGTATGGTACAGGCCAGCCAGACATGTATACTCGTTTGTTTAGCTGTCTTAAGTCAGCACACAAACGCCATTGTCCATTGGGCTTAAGGACACCTAGAATAGGATTATTATAAGAGCTGTGCACCTGTCTGATAATACCTCTTTCTTCCAAATTCCTTATGATCTCTGCAAGAGAATCATATGAGGCTAAGGGAAGTCTGTATTGTTTGACAAATACAGGTGGCGCATTAGGATCTGTTTGTATTCTTGCAATGTGCAAGTCTGTAGTACCACAGTCATAAGAATCCTTAGCGAAAATATCCTTGTATTCCATTAGGAGTTCTCGCAGCTGTTGGCGTTCGTCATCGCTGGAACAGCCATTAGCTAAGGATATTTGCTCTTTGACTATTTGCTGAAATCCTGGAAAGATTTCAGGCTGTCCTATTTCATAGGCTTCTTCCAATCTAGAGGTGAGATCCCCTTGGTTATAGTTTACATTGCTCCCATGACTCTGGGTATTGGGGTAATCTTGCTGTTTGATTGGCTGATCAAACACTAGAGAGGCTTCTTCAATTTTACAGATGTCTTCTTCTGAGCTGAAGGGATAAATAGACTGAATATTAAATAGACCCTCTGGCATAGATGCAAAGGATTGTTCTATTAATTGTTCTTCAGTTAGGTACCCTTCAGGTATTAGCCCAATTACATTATTCTGGAATCCAAAAGTGTAATAACTTGATTCCAGTGCATATCCTATGGTAGTTCCCTTGGATAAGGTGATATCCTGTGGGGTCATGTTATGCACAACAATATGTATTGGAACAGTTCCAATATTCACCATAGGAGTGTAGGTTACTGTGACACCCAGATTTTGTATTCTATGGGAGAGGCAAATTAGTGTTTCAGAATTTTTTAATTTCTGACCTCTCTTTACCTGTAAGGGTAAAAGAAATTTATCAGCCCCAGCAGGAATTATGACATCGCTAGATACCTGCATATTTACAGCATATGGCAATTGCTGGTTTGATTTCAGGGCTGCATTTTCATCCTGAAATACTTCAGGGTCCCCCTTTAACCTGCTCCAGTGGCAAGAATTAATCAAATCTATTTGTATGGCATATCTATGTAAGATATCATTGCCAATGTATATTTGATTATGGGGAGTATTTAAAACTAAAAACAGGTGCTTCACTGACTTATTACCAATAGAGATAGATAATAAGCACTTAGCTGTGATGTTATAGCTTTCAGACCTGTCATCCAGGCCGTTGACACTGTGGTCTTGGGGAGAAAGATATTTAATCACTTTAGGTTCAGCTATTTGCTTTAATAAACCTTCGCTTATATAGCTAGCTTCCTGTTTTAAGTTTATTTTAGCATACTCGGTTTTACCAAGGTCATGCACTTGTATAGGGATAAATAGATCCTCTTTAACTCTCTCAATCCCTGTGAGGTATTGAGTGTGGCCTCCCCCCTTAGGGATTTTATGATCCCCCTTGTGGAGTGATATGGTTAATACATCGCCATCTAGGGAAATATTCGCTATCTTTCCAGGCGATATTTTAAAAGTATTACCATCAGAGCCACTAAAAGGAGTCTGATCATCTATTTGTAGAATAGTGATTTCAGGTACAGAGTTATTCCTGAAATGAATCTCCACAGTATCTGGTTTCTCTTCTACCACGTGACAGCTATGTCGGGCGTGAGATATACCAGATTTTTCATAATTGATAGGCCGTTTAACTTGTGACCAAATTACATTATTTATGCAATCAATTATGGTGCTTAATCGTTTCAGGAGATCACTACCAATAATTAAACGATCAGTTGGCAGATCCACTATAATGACAGGGTGTCTTATGACCCTGTTCCCCAATTTAAATTTTAACCATGCAGTACCGTAAACTTTTAGGGAGTCACCCCCCAACACCTATTAGAGAACCGTCAAATTCTCTTATTTTAGGTTTGTGGGGTGTTAGCTCATTTAGCTGTGTGTAGTACCTGTGGGATAAGATAGTCGCCTGTGACCCAGTGTCAATTAATCCCCTGATAGGGTTGGAGACTGAATCTTGCAGCTCAACTAATACATAATATCTTCCTGCAGTTTCTACCATTTCACACATAAAATTGGCATTCTCACACATCTGTGGGCTTCGCCACGTGTTACCTGAATTCGCTGTGTCATTCGATGCAGAGGAATCTTCATACCTACCTGTTTCCTCTATGACAGGGTCGGTTGGATTCTTTTGTACTGCATCTGTGGAGATAAGGTTAGGAGAGAGCTGCAAGGGAAGAGGTTTGTTAGTTTTTCCCGGATGAGGTCGCTCAACGTCACAGCTAATTTGTCCATTTCCGGTCTGTGGGGAGATAACATGATTAGTATCATTGATATTTATTATTACATTTTGTATATTTATCCCCTCCCCTTCAGGTGATACTGCAGTATTTATGACTGTGCCTGTGGTCCACTGCTGACCACTGGCTGTACCCCTAAAAAAGTATTGTTCGGTTGCTGAGCCGTAGATTTTTGACTCATATTAGCGATTTGTTCGCTCAACTGATTTATCTGGGTAAACAGCATATCTACCTGATTGTACATGTTACCTCTACCCCTGGGCCTATCTCCTGGTGCCCCATTGTACTGATTCCTGGACCATTGGGTTCCCTTTAAAATCAGGGCCGTTATTTCTATTCTGGCGTGGTTGCCCCTGGGGTTCAGTTTGTTCAGCATTAGTACTTTGGGGAGCATTATATACCTGGGGTGTCTGGTTACCTGAGAATATCTTCGCCGCCCTATTGTATCTACCCTTGCGCGGATACCAATTATTTGGCGAGTATTTTCTTTGTGAGTAATTATTCACCTGATTATGTCCCCCACTGTGGTTATAGTCTCCCTGCGCCTCAACCTGTGTAGGGGGAGGGGCAGAATTAAACCTCTGTGGAGATGGCCTGTTTTGACTGGCCACCTCTGCATAAGTCCTCTTGTTAGACTCCAAATTGAGGGGGCTAGGTGACACCCTAGTTTCTGCCACAATTTTGGGTTTTGACTCCTTTTTAACCCCCTGCTCACTGGACTGCTGAATAGAGTATAACTTCATACTCTCTTTGATCAGCCATTCCAATGAGCAGTCCTCATCAAAATCTCTAGCTAAGTTGATTTTGATGGGTGTAGGCAATGCTTCAAAAAATAAATTTACAAATTCTGAGCCATCAAATTTGGGATTATCTTCAGCCATACTGTACGCATTTTTCAATACAGAAAGGAATTCGATGGACTCTGATTCGCACGACACTTTAAACCATTATACCGCTATTTTTCGCGGCAGTTTTAGTGCAATATTGCCCGAATTCTTTTCTGCATTGTCGTTTTACCCCATTCCAGGAATGAATATTCATATCCTTTAGTGAAGCAAAGAATTTGTGATGCTTACTGTCAAATACCAAGGCAGAAAATTCAAATTTTCATTTCTCACTTGTAACATTCATTATAGCTAACGCATTTTCAAAAGCCTGTAAATGATCAATTACAGATGTTGTTCCCTTATTGGAGAATATAGGTACTGTGCGTTGTACGAAGGTGATTATTTTATGGGAATCATAGACTTTATCAGACTTATTTTGGGATTCTCTGTTAGAGTTTCCCTCCCCCGCATCAGCTGCGCTACAGCTGTCCTCTGGATTTACATCCTGAGGGGATTGTCTATTTGGGAAATCTATTCTGACCCGTTAGGGGTCATTTGTCTATGTTGTTCTATATATTTTCGTACCTCGTCCCTGACGCGTTCGCCTAAAGGAGTTAGCATTATCTGTATTATTCTCATTGCTAATATAGGGGTTTTCATTATGGCGATATGACCCTTTTTAAATCGCTTAATTCTCTCTGGCTTTGCGCAAAGCTGTTTATTTAAATCTTGTATCTGCGCGATTAAGTCCATTTTGTGCTTATCTAAGGTGGCTAGGTTTTGGGAAAATTCATCCATTTTATTTTTGGTGTTTTTAAACCCTCTTCGCGATCTCGCTGCGAGGAAACGAATACTATCTTCTAGCTCCTGTATTTGCAATCATTTGTCTGTGACACAAAAACGACATTCGTCAATTATGCATATTAAAAGGGGCCAAGGATCTTAGTATTAGTTCATCTCGCTTTTTGGGATTTTGCATTGATTAATCATAATAATTCCTGAAGAATTCATTCTCTTCATTCCACCACTATATTATTAACGGTAATATTTTTAGCCCTAGTTTCAACGCGCATATCCATAACAAAATCATGTAATTTCACCCGCAATAATCTAACTTCCCTTTAAGGTAACTTAAGATATCTTTCCTTAAGGACTGACCTTTAGTAATAGGTATGGTTATGGGACCAATTTCATTTGCTATAGTGTATAGAATTAAAGATTCACTTATGGCTACAGACATTCTTAGTATTGGTTTAGTATTATTTAACTAAACCTGCTAAAACAATTTTTGCACAATAAAAAGAGAGAAGGCAAAAATTATATATTTCAACAAAAAACTAACTATATATTAATTTTGAAATATGAAAAATTAATATTCCGAATATATAAAAATTAATATTTTGATAAACCTTTGAAAATATGAAAATCCATATTTTTGACTAATTTTGAAATATGAAACAATTAATATTTGTATTAATTTTTCAAAATTAATCTTTAATAATATTTCAAGATATTAATGTCAATCTCGAAATATGAAAATTAATATTTCAACTTTTCAAAAAAAATTATATCCTTCAAAATATTAATATCGAATATGAATTTTTTATTTTTTTATTTTTTTTCCCTTTATAATAATTTCTATTTACTTACAAATAATATCTATATCAAGTTATGATGGAATATTAATAAATTCAGACGGTGCCTCCAATTTATTCATGTCAGTATATTTATGAAATTCTTAGTAGTGCTATCCAAATAATATATAAGTTTTATGCGCAGGGTTCATAAACACAATCTTAAAATAATTTTCTTTAACAAAATTGAAACCCTAATCAACCATGCACTCTACTAGACCACTACAATTAATATAAATATCTTGAATCTTTTATTTAGTTAATATCCATAAACATATTGAAGTATATTCGCAATAAAGGAAATGAAACAAAATTTATATGCGTTAAAACCAACTCTTAAGATATGCTATCCTTCTTACAAAACCCAGAAAGATATACCTTCACAATTCAGCCTTTTATTTATTTAACACAATGGGACTAAAAACCTTTAACATCCAAGCAATACAATTCCTAAACAGTGTTTTTTTCAACAATAGGATAATTAAATATATTCTGCTATTTAACTGCAATTTATCTTAATAAAGAATTAACTTACAATATCAGAACTTGCACAGATGATTTACTTAGCAAATCAGATACAGATTTAAACAACAATACAATATATAGGCTGTGACTAGCAATTTGAAATACAATATACACTTCTGAATTATTATTATATATTTGCATAGATAAACAATTTAGGATTGGGATTAGTATAACAATACATAGGCTATGAAATGCTAACTTGAAATATTTCTTAACTCTGCTAAGTACAGCAATAATAAATGTTTAATTTAAATGCTTGCATACAAACAGGCCAGGCTAAGAAGCTATTTAAGGTTATATAATACAATCTAAAGCCCAATTTGTTCTTTCCAATTCAAAAATTGTAATTTTACTGTAGTGGCTATGCTTATAACTTATCTTACAAAAACCTTGTATACATCACCCAAATAAACAGCAATCCGTTCCAATGTTTTGCAACAGATCCAATTCACCTCAGAAATTCAAAATTGGGGTAAAGCATATGGAGTCCAACGGTAGGTGTGTGCTTTTGATTAATAACAGGCAGCAGTTACCTCCTTTCTGTATCAGTCAACACAACCCTCTTTAGTCTCTATGCTGGGGTTTTAAATCATCTGATCTCACCCCTCCCCTTTTTGGATATTATCAGTATTGGTGAATATTGGAAACGCCCCACGGCCGTGTCTTGGATTAGTTCTTTGCAACCTGAACATGGATTGGTTTATTTGTAAATGTGTTGTCAAGGAAATGCATTCTTTGCAACAACCAATCATCTCATGGTTGCAATTCCGCATCATAACACTAGGTGGCAGTAGAGTACAAACAAACAAATACAACAAGACCATCTCTAACATTTTTAAGCAAGTTAAAAAAAAATATTCTTTATAAAATGGTTATTTAATCAGATCACACTCTCTGCATTAATCATATATAACCCAATTACAGATGGTTAATATTAGGTTATTTTTTTCTGATTATTCTGATACCAAATATGTTATATTATTAACATTTGATTATATTAAGGTAATTTAACACTGCCAATTACTAGGCCCAAAATGCATCACCAAACTTTGTCAGCATTCTGGCACTTCTTGGCAAATAACAGCCTATTTTTATTTCAGTTATTGTACTGTATTCCAAGTGAATTCCTGTCTATGTAGATCTGAAATAAAAAAAAAAAAATGTCAATAATCACCTCTCCTCAGGTCCACAAACATCCACTCATGTTTTCAAACACACAGAGGCCAAGATATTCATGCCTTCAAAATATACACATATATGTACACACACACATACATATATTATACATATATTTATACATATATATATATATTATATATATATACATACATATATATACACACATATACACATCTCATATCCATTAAAATATATACAGTTGTTTTAAAATCATAATGTAAGTCATGTGCCTTCACTGTATTATCCTAACGTAACGTTCTAACTGCCCTTTCAGTAATTTCAGGACTCCTGTCTCCCATTTCACTACATGGGGTCCCCTGCACCAAAGGGCAGATGCTGAAAATCTCACATGACTTGTCACCTGAGCATAGATTCCTAGGTATATTGGGAGGGGTAAATAGATTTTATCTCACATTCCCAGCAATCATACATATGGTCTTCTGAAACTGTGGCTACATTTTAATTAAACCAAATGTTGTATTGTCAAGCTTTTGGAGACATCCTGGAGATGTGTATTCAGAATTTTACCTGTGTTAATTGAAGAAGTGGGGGAAGAGCTGAACATGATTGAAGTCAGTTGGTCTGAGAGGAATGAATCAATTTTTTTTTTTTCTGATCAGTGAAATATCTGATCAAAAATACAGATTTATTAATCTTGAGATATATGATTAAAATATATATATTTATTAACTCACATATACTATGACAGCGCGCACGGTTAATGAAGGGCGTAGCACTTCTGCGCATGCGCGCACGGGTATTGGAGCTTGAGGGCTAAGGAGTGTATCTGTGGTGGCCGAGGTTGAAGGGACTAGGCTGAGTGCGCAGTCTGGCTTGCGGGTTGGTGGGCTTCATTCAAGTGCGCATGCATGCATGGGAGATGGCGCTTGCCAGGGAGCAGTTGATCAGTCGGGATCATTGGCCCAGGCGCCCATAGAACCAGACCGCCCAGGGAATTGTGAGTACTAGGCACCTCATACATTACACGCTGACACAGGGTCTTCAACTGCGGGTCAGGTTCAGAGAGTGGAGAAGACCTGGGGCTGGTTGAGAAAGGACAGGTAGGATGTTTAGATTGATCAAGAAAATGGTGCAGGGCATGCGAAGGATAGGGCAAAAGGGCCGGGCCTGTGGAAGAGGATCATGGGGCAATAGGGCCTGGGGGCAGTACGCCCGGGACTGCTGTGCCGCGTAAAGTAGCGGCACAGGGGGACACATACCCGTGCCTAGTGCACTCACTATACGGGCACCTCAAGATGAAAGTAATAAAAAAAATACAGGAGGGTCGATACGTGGAAATTTTCAAACTCTCCCTGGATGCGTTTAGGGCAAAGGAGAGGGCCCTGGACAGCTCAGGGCCCAAAAGGGTGCACAGGCCTGAAACATACAAAGAATGGCTGCCTGTTACATGGATAGGTGACCACTGCAGGACCACAACCTCTTTAAGTATCAGGACACTATAGAGGATATCCATGCCAGATTCAAAGAGGGTGCATGGAGAGAATATGACATGGCCTTCAGGAGGAAGATGGTGGGGAATCCCTTACTGCATTTCGGCACACAGGACATGCACCTGTGGTCGAAATTAGGGCTGGAAGGGGGCACCACACCCCCCACACAGGCGCGGCAAGGGTTGCCACGGCAGGGCGCGAGGGTCAGTAGGCGGGGCCGAGAGTGCTGGAAATTCCAGGACAAGTTGTGTGACAGGGGGAGCGGTTGTTCCTTTCGGCACATCTGTAGATACTCGCGGGGGTCCCCACCCAGGAATTGATTGTGGTAAACGCAAGGATCAGGGGCAGCTTAAACCAGCTCAGAAACTGGGAGTTGTGGTCAAGGGCCCCAACCCCGCTTAAGCTGTCACCGATGCTAGCATGGCTGGCAAATTATCCAGACCGGGAGGCAGCTGATCTGCTCCATGAGGGTCTGGAATGGGGCTTTGAGATCTCAGTTACGAGGGATGTCCTGGGATCAAAGGGGCACAAAATTTGAAAACGGCTTATGAATTCCACTCGTGGTGAGAGAGAAATTGGCAAAGGAAGTGGCGATGGGGAGAGTGTCTGGCCCATTCGCCGAGCCCCCGATTGCAGACTTTGTGGTCTCACCTTTGGGGGTTGTGCCAAAAAGGAGCCGGGTAAATTCAGGTTGATTCATCATCTGTCTTTCCCAAAAGGGGGTTCAGTCAATTACGCGATTGACCCTGAACTCAGCTCAGTGCATTATCTTTCTTTTGATAATGCTCTAGAGGTAGTCAGGCATGTGGCCCAGGGGCGCTGCTGGCAAAGCTAGACATTGAGTCCGCATTCAGGCTGCTGCCCCTTCATCCCTCGGCATTCAGGCTCATGGGGATGAAGTTTGAGGGGTCTTATTATGTGGACAGATGCCTACCAATGGGGTGTTCCTTGTCCTGTTTGTTATTCAAGTGTTTCAGTTCATTTTTGCAGTGGGTAGTCGAGACGGCGTCTGGGGGTGGGGCAATTGCCCATTACCTCGACTACTTCCTTTTGGTGGGGAGAGCGAGTTGCGCTGATTGAGAACAGCTCATGAAAGTCATGAAAGACATGATGGCAAGTTTTGGGGTACCACTGGCGGATGAGAAGACGCAGGGTCCCTGTTCGTGTATAACATTTCTGGGGATAGAAATTGACACGGTGCATGCGGTCTGCAGATTGCCTGAGGACAAGGTGCAGCGGATGTTGCAGATGGTCAGGGCATTCATGGGGCGCAAAAGGGTCCCCATTAAGGAGGTTCAGTCATTGCTTGGCCTCCTGAACTTTGCAGGGTGTGTGATCCAATGGGTAGGGTCTTCAATCGCCGCCTAGAGGGACAATTGAAAGGCCCGCCGGGGCGTGCAAAATGGGCCCGTGTCACGGCTGATGTAAAGGAGGATTTGGAGGTTTGGGCCAGGTTCCTGGTAAACTTCAACGGGGTTTGCCTCTGGAGGCACCCACCAGTTTCTAATCAAGTCCTGCACCTCTTCACGGATGCGGCAGGGGGCTCCGGTTATGGAGCATACCTGGACGGGGAGTGGAGTGCGGCTCCATGGCCCAGTGAATGGATAGAGGCTGTGTGTATCAGGAACTTGACTCTATTGGAGCTGTTCCCGATAGTTGTAGCTGTGGAAATTTGGGGTGATAAGTTAGCGAACAGGTCGGTGGTATCTGGACTGACAACCTGAGTGTGTGTACCACCATTAATAGGTTGTCGATGGCTTCACCAAATGTAGTATGCTGATTTGAGGCACCTGGTGTTGCGCTGCTTGCAGCTCAACATCTGTTTCACCGCCAAACACGTCCCGGGAGTGCAGAACGTGATAGCTAATGCTCTCTCATCGATTCAATTGGGGGCAGTTTAGGAAAGCAGCACCCAGAGCGGCGAAGGAGGGTCTAACATGCCCATCTTATCTTTGGCAGCTGATGAAGGTTGGGAAGGCATCCTCGTTTAGTTAAGGCGTCCCTGGGCTCCGAAGACTTGGGCTACCTACCTGGGCCACTGGAACAGATAGGAGGCTTCTGTCGTAAGAAGGGCGTACATGTACATGGGGCCACTAGGGTGCATGTGTTAAAATGGCTGGCGTTGTTGAGAAGGGAAGGAATTAGCAAGCCAGGAGCTGCAGGTAGGCTGTCAGCAGTAGCCTTCTTTAACAAGGCACTCGGTTTTGGGGACCACTCTAGGGCTTTTCTGGTTAGAAAAGTTCTGAAAGGGTGAGGGAGAATGGTTTCCCGTGTTAAGGACCACAGGGAACCTATTACAGCCAGTAGACTGAGGCAGTTGGCGCTTGGTTTACAAGAGGTATGTAAATCGGATTACGAGAGGTTGCTCTTTAGAACGGCTTTTGCGATAGCATTTGCCATGGCTCTGCGGGTGAGCGAGTTAGTGTCATCATCAAAAAAGAAAGGGTCAGGGGGGGTCCCTGGCAGAGCATGTGCGGTTAGGGGGGCGCTATTATTTGTCCCGAGGTCCAAAACGGATCAGGAGGGTAGTGGCACATGGCTACCCCTGGCCAGACAGGAGGAAGCGTTATGCTGCCCGGTGCACTGCATGGAGGAGTTTGCTAAAGTCCGTCCGGGGCAGGGCGATCAGTTCCTCGTACACGAGGATGGGACAGCATTGTCGGTATTTCAGTTTCGGAGGGTTCTCGCGAAGACAGCTGAGATGACGGGGTTAGATCCCAAGAGAATCGCTGCCCATTCATTTAGGATTGGCGCAGTGACTAGTGCAGCAGAGAAAGGGGAATCCTCGGCAGAGATAAAGCGCTTGGGGGAGATGGAGATCAGCTCAGTACAAAGCGTATATTAGGCCCACACCAGGACCACATTCCTAAGCAAGGATGTGGGTCATTGGCATTTAAATTATTGAATTTGGGGGACCCAAAGGGGTAGCGGGATGGTGTGGGGGTGGGTCTGCTGATAAGGGTTTTGAGCAGTGGGGTTGTTTCATGGGCCAGGGCTCTGGCCGGCTAATAGGGTGTCGTCTGTTTCACCAGGTATATTAGGAAGTTCACCCACTGTTCGAGTGTGGATAATAGGCCCACTCCTTTATCCATTGGGCGTCCTCAAGGCATTGCGGACGCCGAAGGGAAACAGCTTGGATTCCAAACGTCCAGGGCCAACTTCTGGTGGTTAGGACGCAGGGGCCTTGTGTGGGACGAGTTGCCAGCATTGTTGCAGGAGGCACATAAAAGGTGGGGGCAGCCTAACGTGATAGTGCTGCACCTGGGGGGTAATGACTTAGGCTCATTGCCGGCTTTGGACCTTATTAAGAGGATGACAGCGGATATTAAGTGGGTTCACACGTGGTTGAAGGAGGTCAAAATAGGGTGGTCCAATGTGGTTGCATTGGAGACACATTGTGACCCAAAAAGTGGCATATAACGTGCAAAAGAAGGTCAATAGAGAGTTGGGGAGAGCGGTCACGGCCCTGGGGGCTTCGTGATTCATCACGATGGGATAACGGCTGACAAAAAGGACCTATTTAGACCTGATGGTGTCCACCTGACGGATGTTGGGTTGGACATGTTCCTAAAGGACATTAGGAGTGCTTTGTTAAGGGTAATCTAGTTTGCAAAAAAAAAAAAAAAGTTTGATTGTTAATTGTTATTAAGGTTATTTGTACAGTTTTTGATATGTTAAGTTATTATAGGTGCCTGACGGTTTTTGTGTGGCGGCAAGAGAACGCCTGGCTCTTGTGGCAGGTGGTCAGGGCCCTGGGAGCGGGCACGAGAGGGAAGAGTGACGGTCTAAAAAGGGGAGGGGTTACACCAGCCAGGCGCCGGTCTGGGGGTCCTCTCCCTTGCGAATAATACCGAATACCTCTAAACCATCACAGCTCTCTCTCAGTGCCATTGGGCGTGAACAGCCGGGTGTCATGCTGAAAACATCGAAGGGGCCTTGACCATCTGCTTAAAGGGGCTAGGTTAGGGGAAGATGCCGCCAACGTTTTGTTTATGAACTTGTTGCCAAGTTTTGGTATTAAGAGTTTAAAGTGCCTAAGATAATTTGAATAACATATTAGGCACTAGTTATTCGTTTATTTTAATAAACGTGACAGTGACCACGGATCTTTCTCTCCCAACATTGGTGTGTTGTCTTATTTATTCAGGTTTATGCTACACTACGTAGGACGTAATAGGGGGGTTTAGACCTTATGAGTTGGAGGGCCCTCTAGTGGGCCTGTAAACATTGAGGGATTACCAACTTGAAGTATGGAGGATGGTAGAGTGTGTTTTGTTACAATGTTGCAGGAGAGGAGGAGGTGTTTGTACTTACCTTTATAGGGTCCTGCAGCAGGGTGTCCGGCCTCTTTTGAGTTCCAGACTTCAAGGAGAAAGTTTCCGCCCACCCCGTCCCTAGAGTAAGCTGTGAATTGGCAGCAATGCGACTTTGTTAGGGTGAGTTAACCCGGCAGGGGTAGTTTAATTGAACTAGCCTTTTGTAAGACCGGGTTCTTAATTTAGTCATCCACCTCTATCAATAGGGTTGTACGATTCGATTGATGGAGGTCACCTTACCAGGTTGGATGGATGCCTTTGCAGGCGGGTGGTCAGGGCCCTGGGAGCGGGCACCGAGAGGGAAGAGTGACGGTCTAAACAGTGGAGGGTTAAGCCCGCCAGGCGCTGGTCTGGAGGTCCTCTCCCTTGCGAATAAGACCAAATACCTCTAAAACCATCACAGCTCTCTCTCAGTGCCATTGGGCGTGAACAGCCGGGTGTCACGCTGCAAACATCGAAAGGGGCCTTGACCATCTGCTAAAGGGGCTAGGTTAGGGGAAGATGCCGCCAATGTTTTGTTTACGAACTTGTTGCCAAGTTTGGTTTTAAGAGTTTAAAGTGCTAAGATAATTCGAATAACACATTAGGCACTAGTTATTCATTTTATTTTAATAACGTGACCGTGACCGGTCTTTCTCTCCCAACATGGTGTGTTGTCTTATTTATTCAGGTTTATGCTACACTACGTAGGACGTAATAGGGGGTTTAGACCTTAAGCTGCAGACTCAGAGAGCTGTTTGCAGAAAAAGGCAAGTAAAAAATGTTTTTGTTTATTAAACTTAGATTGATGATGATGATGATACAGTCTGTTGTGTGATTTTGTTTTTGTTCATTAAACTAGTTTGATGATGATACAGTCTGTTGTGTGATTATTTTGTTTTTGTTCATTAAACTTAGATTGATGATGATACAGTCTGTTGTGTGATTATTTTGTTTTTGTTCAATAAACTTAGATTGATGATGATACAGTCTGTGTTTGTGTGATAATTTTATTAGGTGCGGTTTAGCAAATGTTATTGTTTATTAAACTTAGTTTGATGATGATACAATCTATTTTATTAGGTTAATAATGCTGTTTTGCATTTAAAGTCTTCATTTTAAAGCTTTAAAAATAATTGCATTAGGTGTTACTTATGTCAATTTTGAGAGGGGCCTGGAACCTAACTCCCTCACTACCCCATTGACTTACATTTATAAACTGGGTTTCAATTTACAACGGTTTTTAATTTACAACCATTCCTTTGGAACCTAACCCCGGCGTAAACTGAGGGCTACCTGTGTATGTATTATACTATATATATATATATATATATACTATATATATTATAATATATAATCAGCTAGTGTCCCCAGCCCTATCACTACAGCTTTACATCTTTGGGTCAATAGAAATAGACACATATGCAACTATATGTAAGCCATGGTAGCTGAGGGCAGCCGCAGGCCTGAGGCTGTCACAAGCTGCTGCCATATTATGTACTTATGAAACTTTTTGGGGACTTGCGGAGCAGCCCAGCCAGAACAAACCACGCACACTCTGCTGCAGTGCTGACTGAGCGCGCTCATAGATCTGAGCATACGGTTATGCGCATCATCACAGCACAGCAGGACGAGACAAATATGACCCTCTTCCGCCCTCAGGCTCCCACACACTGTACAGACCAGGCTCCGCCTCCATCTCACTCTTGTCTCTTCCCGGAGTCCCAGACCCGGGCTAAGAGCTCCCCTGGCCAGCAAATTGTTTTTAATCTGTGTTCACTGCTGTTTGCTGCGCCAGGGGAGCTGTTAGCCCGGGACATTTAAGGGTAGTTCCAGGACACGGGACATACAGCAGCAGACCGGGACTGTCCCAGTGATACCGGGGCGGGTGGTAACCCTAACTGACAGCCTTGATAGAGAACATAATTATGGGATTAAACATGGAGGAGCATGCTCTCAAGGGCTATATGCAGAGCTATCTGTGAATGGCTTTGCATAATTAGCTAAACGGTGGGAGTGCAAAAAAGGTTAAACTTGGGATTGATTTTTCTATACTAAAATTTAAAAAACAAAATACATCGAATTATAAAATATAATTTCAGTATCTGTTTGTTTAAAACATTAACTTTGATTTTGAAAGTTTACTGTCCCTTTAAATACCTTTTTTTTATGATTTATTAACTAAGCTGAATTAGAGCTAAACTAATAGAAGAGGGCAGGTGTTCTATCATTCCAGCGAATTCAGACTAGCGAACGGAAGTGACGTTCCGTCAGCTGTCTGATGAAGAATATGCACTGCGCATGCGCTACACTTTCTTTCTAGCATTTCCCATAACAACTCAGCTGATTTTTGGATAGCGGTGGGTGGGCGGTTAGCGCACAGACAGCCATCAGATTGTTGGACAATAATTTTAGCAATATTGTACCACATTTGCAAACGCTATTATATATATTCATTAAACCTGCAAAGAAACTGCAGCTAAGAAACATGCCCAGTAGCTGCAGTTTGTTACAGGTTTAATTATTATATATAAAGGCGTTTGTAAACGTGTTAGTAACAAGTGTAAAATGCCTATTGGTGGTATGGGATCCCTGGGACTCTTAACTTCCACAATGTATATACAGTGGCACAGTGCAATGTTAAGTGCTAGAGATAAATAATATTGCCTGAAGTTCGTCATAGATATATCTAAGTACATTTATTGTCCACAAATCATTTTTAATAGCATCTCTTGTTTGTAGTGAAAAAATTATCTGCAGTGGTTTAGTGATTTATTAATATCTGTATATTGTGTTTAAAACACACCAACAAGGACAGGAGACACTATTAAAAATTATTTTTGGACAATAAATTGTCATAAAGGCATTTGCAAATGTGATAGTATTTTTTCTAAAATAATTGACAACAATCTGATGGCTGTTTGCGCGTGTATGTATAAATGTGTATGTATGTGTGTGTGTAGTATAAATGTGTGTGTGTGTGTATGTATAAATGTGTATGTGTGTGTATGCAAGTGTGTATGTATAAATGTGTATGTATGTGTGTGTATGCAAGTTTGTATGTATAAATGTGTATGTATGTGTGTGTATATATAAAATGTGTATGTATGTGTGTGTATGTATGTGTGTGTATGTGTGTGTATGTATGTGTGTGTATGCAAGTGTGTATGTATAAATGTGTATGTATGTGTGTGTATGTATGTGTGTGTATGCAAGTTTGTATGTATAAATGTGTATGTATGTGTGTGTATGTATAAATGTGTATGTGTATGTATAAATGTGTATGTATGTGTGTGTATGTATGTGTGTGTATGCAAGTGTGTATGTATAAATGTGTATGTATGTGTGTGTATGCAAGTTTGTATGTATAAATGTGTATGTATGTGTGTGTATGCAAGTGTGTATGTATAAATGTGTATGTATGTGTGTGTATGTATAAATGTGTATGTGTATGTATAAATGTGTATGTATAAATGTGTATGTATGTGTGTGTACGTATAAATGTGTATGTATGTGTGTGTATGCATGTGTGTATGTATGTGTGTGTATGTATAAATGTGTGTGTATGTATAAAATGTGTATGTATGTGTGTGTATGTATAAATGTGTGTGTATGTATAAATGTGTATGTATGCAACTATGCAAGTGTGTAGTATAAATTGTGTATGTATAAATGTTTATGTATAAATGTTTATGTATAAATGTTTATGTATAATGTGTGTGTTTATGTATAAATGTGTATGTAAAATGTGTATGTATAAATGTTTATGTATAAATGTTTATGTATAAATTTTATGTATAAATGTGTTGTAGTTATGTATAAATGTGTATGATAAATGTGTATTATAAATGTTTATGTATAAATGTGTATGTATAAATGTTTATGTATAAATGTGTGTGTTTATGTATAAATGTGTATGTATAATGTGTATGTATGTGTGTGTATGTATAAATGTGTATGTATAAATGTGTATGTTTGTGTGTGTATGTATAAATGTTTATGTATAATGTGTATGTATAAATGGTGTGTGTGTGTGTGTAAATGTATAAATCGAGTGTGTGTGTGTTATATGTATAAATGTGTATGTATAAATGTGTATGTATAAATGTGTATGTATAAATGTGTGTGTGTGTGTGTGTATATGTATAAATGTGTATGTATAAATGTGTATGTATAAATGTGTATGTATAAATGTGTGTGTGTATATGTATAAATGTGTATGTATAAATGTGTGTGTGTATATGTATAAATGTGTATGTATAAATGTGTATGTATAAATGTGTGTGTGTGTGTGTGTGTATATGTATAAATGTGTATGTATAAATGTGTATGTATAAATGTGTATGTATAAATGTGTGTGTATATGTATAAATGTGTATGTATAAATGTGTGTGTGTATATGTATAAATGTGTATGTATAAATGTGTGTGTGTATATGTATAAATGTGTATGTATAAATGTGTGTGTGTATATGTATAAATGTGTATGTATAAATGTGTGTGTGTATATGTATAAATGTGTATGTATAAATGTGTGTGTGTGTGTATATGTATAAATGTGTATGTATAAATGTGTGTGTGTGTGTGTGCAAGTGTGTGTATATATCTGTATGTATTAGAAAAAAATCTCAGCACTCCAAATAGATATCAGTAATTTAATATTTCCAATGAATAAACAAAAAGTCTTATGCACAGTCAATTTTTCACACACTCAAAACAATCATAGCAAACATACAGAAGCAAAAAGAAACATATAACCCCATAGGCGTCACTAGGGATTAACAAATGCTGCCAACGGCACGGCAAAACTCATAGATTGGATGATAGGAGAAAGTCCTGTATTTAAGAGTAATGTCCCCTTTAGGACACATATTTGCTTGTATCCTTTGTCAAGTCCATTCAGTAGACCTTTCACTGCATGTTACATACGTCTTTGTAAGAGACAGTTCACTTCAGTCACGGTACTGGTATAGTGAGCGTGCAATTCAGATCCTTTATCACTCATACACCCAACTCTGTTAAAGCATGTACAGCCCTTTATAATGCTCTGTATGGTATCTTTTGGTGCCCGTCCTTTGCAAACATAATACATTGCTGAAAGTCCGTATAAAGAAGAGCCCATACCCATGAAGTATACCCATATGTGATCCTGTATCGAAGAGACTAACTGAGGTCAGGTTTGTACTCACAATAGATGCACTTCTCTCTGCCTCGTTTCTATCCTCCTTCCGATACGTACTTACAGGGTCTTGTAGGTCCTTACTGTGTTAGGCATGTACATGCTTCTAGGGGATGGTGACTTTATCCGGCAAAACGCTACGTTGAGATCATCAGACCATGTGACTATGTGACGTATACGTACTTACAGGGTCTTGTAGGTCCTTACTGTGTTAGGCATGTACATGCTTCTAGGGGATGGTGACTTTATCTGCAAACGCTACGTGAGATCATCAGACCATGTGACTACGTGAAATATACGTACTTACAGGGTCTTGTAGGTCCTTACTGTGTTAGGCATGTACATGCTTCTAGGGGATGGTGACTTTATCGGTAAAAACGCTACGTGAGATCATCAGACCATGTGACTACGTGACGTATCCAGACGCATGGTTCAAGCATTCCGATGCGCGATTTCAACACTGTGTCATATACCATATCCTTTTGAAACACTTTTTAGACATCTATTTCAATAATACAATTTTGAAAGCACGCCAGGCAGCTGAATTTGAAATTAAATTGTGAGTTTTTAGCTCACTATGAACTGTATATGTATATTTATAACGTGTAATATTTTATTTTAATATGTGTTACATGTGTTTTGTTGTAGTTTTATTCTAACCCTAACACTTCACTTCATATCTCAAGTCACGCTAACTTTTTAACTCACAACTTGTAATTTGAGTAACATTTAGTGTGGTTACGTTATCTATTGAAAGAAATGACGGCTACGCTAAACATTGTTTGGTTATTCTGTTTTACCATGGACTAGTAATACCAGATTGCCTGCTTTTCTATATCACTCAGATTGCAGATCCTTAACCCCACTTACGTGGTTGATAGGTGCAGGAATTCCTTAAAGCGACACTGAACCCAAATTTTTTCTTTCATGATTCAGATAGAGCATGCAATTTTAAGCAACTTTCTAATTTTCTCCTATTTCAATTTTATTTCATTCTCTTGGTATCTTTATTTGAAAAAGCAAGAATGTAAGTTTAGATGCTGGCCCATTTTTGGTGAACAAACCTGGGTTGTTCTTGCTGATTGGTGGATAAATTCATCCACCAATAAAAAAGTTCTGTCTAGTGTTCTGAACCAAAAATTGGCTGGCTCCTTAGCTTAGATGCCTTATTTTTTAAATAAAGATAGCAAGAGAACGAAGGAAAATTGATAATAGGAGTAAATTAGAAAGTTGCTTAAAATTGGCATGCTCTATCTGAATCATGAAAGAAAAAAATTGGGTTCAGTGTCCCTTGAAGTGGTCCCAGTTGGAGATAAGATAAAATACCCACGCAAGATACTTGCCTCCTGGACTATAAAACAATGCAAATGTTGCTAACAAAAACGATTAAATTTGTTTTAAAACATTTATTTTGTAGTGCAGATTTGTAATGCAGTTAAGCCTGATGCTTAAAGGGATAGAAACATTGTCTTTTGTGATTCAGACAGAGCATACAATTTTTTTTTTCCAGTTTACTTCTAATTATCAAATTTGCTTTGTTCTCATGGTATTCTTTTTAGAAGAAATACCTAGGTAGGTTCTAGAGTGCTACATGGCCAGGGAGTAGTACTGCTATCCAGTGCTCTTACAAATAGAATAACATTCTAGCAAAACTGCTGCCATATTGTGCTCCCCAGGTCTCATGCACACTCCTGAGCTTAAGTCCCTGCTTTTTAACAAAAGATACCAAGACAACAAAGACAAGTAAATAAATGAAGTAAATTAGAAAGTTGTTTAAAATTGCATGTTCTGTCTGTTTCTATCTGAATCATGAAGAAGAAAAAAAAAATCTGGGGTTGATATCCTTTTAAATAAACAAAATGCTTTGCGTGTCCCTTTGTGATTGTGTTTGCAGATACAAAAGGGGAAATTTTTACATTTCAGGAAACAGTTTGGTCTTTTAAGTGTTAAATGCAGTAATTATAAGCCATTATTTGAAATTTACTTTAATGACACCTAATAAAAAAAATCTTAATTTGTCCAAAATAGTATTTATGGTTCTATTCCCCAATACAATTGTTAATTAACTATTGCATAGACCGTTGCTATTGTGCCTTCCCTTTGGCAAAGAGTATAATTAACACTCTGAAGAACTAAGCTGAGTTAGTAAAAATTTAAGCTGTGTAAAAAAATATTTCTCTACCACTAGATGGCGCTGTTATCTTAAATTGTCCTAGATTCCCTTCTTCAGAGATAATAAATATGTACGACACCAGAAACATTGACCCAAAAAACAATGTATGCTAAAGAACTTTACATTTAAAAATGTACTTAACTGTATCCAACATTCTGCTAGATTACGAGTTTGGCGTTATGAGTGAAAAAGCAGCGTTATGCTTCATAACGCTGCTTTTTCCCTAACGCTGCTATTACAAGTCTTGTACGTATATCTGTACCGCACACCTTTTTGGCCGTCAAGCAACGTCAGTACCGCACTTTTTAAAAAGTCCTTTTTTAGTGGGACTCCCATAGCGCCGGTATTATGAGTCTGCCTGGTGAGGCCAAAAAGTGAGCGGTACACCCTATAACCACAAGATCCGTAACCGCCATCTAAAGTCAGTAGTTATGAGATTTACATTACAAAGCTGTACCATAAAAACTCATAACTAAAGTGTTACAAAGTACACTAACACCCATAAACTACCTATTAACCCCTAAACCCGAGGCCCTCCCGCATCGCAAACACTAAAATAAATGTATTTAACCCTAATCTGCCACTCCGGACCGCACAAACCATTATTAAAATGTATTAAACTCCTATTCCGATTCTCCCCGACACCGTCACCACTATAATAAACCTATTAACCCCTAAACCGCCGCCCTCCTGCATTTCAAACACTATTTAAATATTATTAACCCATAATCTCCCGTCGGCCCACACCGATGTTCCAATCAGCCAATAGAATAAGGCTCAATCCTATTGGGCTGATTGCAACAGTCAATAGGATTTTTTCCCTTTTAATTCCTATTGACTAATAGAAATCTTTCGGCCAATAGGAATGTAAAGGACGCCATCTTGGATGATATCACTTAAAGGGAACCTTCAGTTTACGCCAACAAGACGTAAGAAGAGGATGCTCCACGCCGGATGTCTTTAAGATGTACCCGCTCCGCGCCAGATGGATGAAGATAGAAGATGCCATCTGGATGAAGACTTGCTTGGATGAGGAACTTTGCCGGCTGGATAAAAATCAAAGAGGCCTGCATAGATAAAGACTTCTTGCCGCTTGGATGAGGCTTTGGATGGATGTCCGGACTTCGATAACTGTAAGTGGGATCGTTGGGGGTTATTGTTAGGTTTTTCTAAGGGTTTTATGGGTGTTTTTTTTTTAAATGAAATGTGTCCCAAACAGCAAAAAAAAAAAAAACATGAACCATACGGGACTAAAAAAGTACAGTAAACAATTAGTAGTTTTGGACATTTTATTAATGTCTATTAGGTCTATTTGATTCCACCTACAGCAAAAAAACATAATTTATGTAAGAACTTACCTGATAAATTCATGTCTTTCATATTAGCAAGAGTCCATGAGCTCGTGACGTATGGGATATACAATCCAACCAGGAGGGGCAAAGTTTCCCAAACCTCAAAATGCCTATCAATACACCCCCCCCCCCCCACCACACCTACAATTCAGTTTAAAGAATAGCCAAGTAGTGGGTGATACAAAAAGGAGTAAAAAAGCATCAACAAAGGAACCGGAAATATATTTGTGCATTATTCCAAAAAAAAAACATAACCACCATAAAAAAGGGTGGGTCTCATGGACTCTTGCCATTATGAAAGAAATTAATTTACCAGGTAAGTTCTTACATAAATTATGTTTTCTTTCATGTAATTGGCAAGAGTCCATGAACTAGTGACGTATGGATATTAATACCAAAGATGTGGAACTCCACAGAAGAGTCACTAGAGAGGGAGGGATAAAAATAAAAACAGCAATTTTTCCGCTGAAAAATTTAAATTCACATCCAAAAAAAATAAGTTTTTCTCATAATTGAAAAGAAAAAAACTTAAAACATAAGCAGAGGAATCAAACTGAAACAGCTGCCTGAAGAACTTTTCTACCAAAAACTACTTCCGAAGAGGCAAATACATAAAAACGTAGAATTTAGTAAATGTATGCAAAGAAGCCCAAGTTGCTGCTTTGCAAATTTGATCAACTGAAGCTTCATTCTTAAAAGCCCACGAAGTGGAGACTGATGTAGTAGAATGAGCTGTAATTCTCTGAGGCGGGCCTGACCCGACTCCACATAAGCCTGATGAATCAAAAGCTCTAACCAGGGATGCCAAGGAAATGGCAAAAGCTTTCTGACCTTTCCTAGAACCGAGAAAAGACAACAAATAGACTAGAAGTCTTCCTGAAATCTTTAGTAGCTTCAACATAATATTTCAAAGCTCTTACCCCATCCAAAGAATGGAACGATCTCTCCAAAGAATTCTTAGGATTAGGACACAAAGAAGGGACAACAATTTCTCTATTAATGATGTTAGAATTCACAACTTTAGGTTAAAAATTTAAATGAAGTCCTTATCCTGATGAAAAATCAGAAAAGGAGATTCACAAGAAAGAGCAGAAAATTCGGAAACTCTTCTAGCAGAAGAGATGGCCAAAAGGAAGAACACTTTCCAAGAAAGTAGTTTAATGTCCAAAGAATGCATAGGCTCAAACGGAGGAGCCATGTAAAGCTTTCAAAACCAAATTAACGGCCAGATTACGAGTTTTGCGTTATGAGCTGTGCGTTGCTAACTTGCACGTTATTGTCACCGGCTCACTTACCTACCGCTCTGGTATTACAGGTTTTCTGAAACCTGGCGTTAAAAAACAAGAAGTAAGCCTAGAACAAAATTGTGCTCCATACCGCACTCCAACACCAGCGCTGCTTAAGTCAGTGGTGAGCTGTTTGTACGTGCTCGTGCACGATTTCCCATAGACATCAATGGGGGAGAGCCGGCTGAGAAAAAGTCTAACACCTGCAAAAAAGCAGCGTAAAACTCAGTAATGCAGCCCCATTGATTCCTATGGGGAAACACATTTTATGTTTACAACCTAACACCCTAACATGAACCCCTAGGGAGCCCATTTATCAAGCTCTGTATGGAGCTTCTGGGCCCGTGTTTTCTGGCGAGTCCTTCAGACTCGCCAGAAACACCAGTTATGAAGCAGCGTCTAAAACCGGTGCTCCATAACCCTGTCTGCCTGCTCTGATGAGGCGGACAGGAATCGCCGGAATTCAACCTGATCGAGTACGATCGGGTTGATTGACACCCCCTCCCTGCTTGGCGGCCGATTGGCCACAAGTCAGCAGGTGGTGGGCGTTGCATCAGCAGCAATGTTAAATGCGGAGAGCGTATTGTTTTCCGCATTCAGCGAGGGTCTTGCGGACCTGATCTGCACTGTCGGATCAGGTCCGCAAGACCTTTGATAAATAGGCCTCCTAGTCCTAAACACCCATAATCTTACACTTAATAACCCCTAATCTGCCGCTCCGGACATCGCCGCCACCTACATTATACTTATTAACCCCTAATCTGCTGCCCCAACATCACAGACACCTACATAATATTATTGACCCCTAATCTGCCGCCCCTAGCATCGCTGCCACTATAGGTAAATTTATTAACCCCTAAACCTAACTACTTAACCCTAACACACTCCCCTAACTTAAATATATAATTAAAAATAAATATAATAAAACCTACTATCATTACCTAAATTATTCCTATTAAAAACTAAATACTTACCTATAAAATAAACCCTAAGCTAGCTAGCACAAATAACTAATTAGTTACACTGTAGCTAGCTTAGGGTTTATTTTTCTTTTACAGGCAAGTTTGTATTTATTTTAAACTATGTAGAATAGTTACTAAATAATTATTAACTATTTAATAACTACCTAGCTAAAATAAATACAAATTGACCTGTAAAATAAAACCTAAACCTGCCTTACACTAACACCTAACACTACACTACAATTAAAGTAAATTCCCTAATTAAATACAATTAAAATAAATTTAATACAATTAGCTAAATTACAACAAAAACCCCCCACTAAATTACAGAAAACAAAAAACAAATTACAAGATATTTAAGCTAATTAAACCTAATCTAATAGCCCTATCAAAATAAAAAAGCCCCCCTAAAATAAAAAAAAACCTAGCCTAAACTAAACTACCAAAGCCCTTAAAAGGGCCATTTGCGGGGCTTTGCTCCAAAGAAATCAGCTCTTTTACCTGAAAAAAATACAAACAACCCCCCAACAGTAAAACCCAGCACCCACACAACCAACCCCTCAAATAAAACCCTAACTAAAAAAAACCCTAACTAAAAAAACCTAAGGTCCCCATTTGCCCCTGAAAAGGTCATTTGAATCAGCCAATAGGATTGAGCATGCATTCTATTTGGCTAGATGAAGACTTCTCCCTGCTTCGTTTGAGGATGGATGTTGGATCTTCAACACTGTAAATGGATCATCAGTGGTTAGTGTTAGGTTTTTTAAGGATTTATTGGGTGGTTTTATTTTTAGTTAGGGGCTTTGGGCCGCCGCAATAGAGCGAAATGCCCTTTTAAGGGTAATGCCCATACAAATGCCCTTTTCAGGCAATGGGGAGCTTAGGTTTTTTAGTTAGGGTTTTAGTTTGGGGGGTTGGTTGTGTGGGTGGTGGGCTTTACTGTTTGGGGGTTGTTTGTATTTTTTTTTTCAGGTAAAAGAGCTGATTTCTTTGGGGCAATGCCCCACAAAGGCCCTTTTAAGGGGCTATTGGTAGTTTAGTTTTAGGCTAGTTTTTTTTATTTTGGGTGTTTTTTTTTTTATTTTGATAGGGCTATTGGATTAGGTGTAATTAGTTTTAAATATCTTGTAATTTGTTTTTTATTTTCTGTAATTTAGTGTTTTTTTTGTAATTTAGCTAATTGTATTAAATTGATTTAATTGTATTTAATTTAGGAAATGTATTTATTTGTAGTGTAGTGTTAGGAGTTAGTGTAACTTAGGTTAGGTTTTATTTTTACAGGTTCAATTTGTATTTATTTTAGCTAGGTAGTTAGTAAATAGTTTAATAACTTTTTAGTAACTATTCTCCGAGTTAAAATAAATACAAAACGTGCCTGTAAAATAAAAATAAACCCTAAGATAGCTACAATGTACTATTAGTTATATTGTAGCTAGCTTAGGGTTTATTTTACAAGTATTTAGTTTTAAATAGGAATTATTTAGTTATTAATAGTAGGTTTTCTTTAGATTTTTTTTAATTATATTAAAGTTGAGGGGGTGTTAGGGTTAGACTTAGATTTAGGGGTTAATAAATTTAGTATAGTGGCGGCGATGTTGGGGGCAGCAGATTAGGGGTTAATAAATGTAGGTAGGTGGCGGGCGATTGTAAGGGGCGGGCAGATTAGGGGTTAATAATATTTAACTAGTGTTTGCGAGGCGGGGAGTACGGTGGTTTAGGGGTTAATATGTTTATTCTAGTGGCGGTGATGTCCGGAGCGGCAGATTAGGGGTTAATATTTTTAATATAGTGCTTGCGATGCGGGAGGGCCTTGGTTTAGGGGTTAATAGGTAGTTTATTGGTGTTAGTGTACTTTTTAGCACTTTAGTTATGAGTTTTATACTACGGGCGTTGTAGTGGAAAACTCATAACTACTGACTTTAAAAGTGCGGTACGAATCTTGACGGGATAGGGTGTACCGCTCACTTTTTGGCCTCCCAGGACAAGCTTGTAATACCGGCGCTATGGAAGTTCCATAGAAAAAAGACTTTACGCAATTTGCGTAAGTTGATTTGCGGTAACGCCAAAAAAGTGTGCGGTGCCCCTAAATCTGCAAGACTCGTAATACCAGCGGTAGTAAAAAGCAGCGTTATGAGGCTTAACGCTGCTTTTTTACTCATAAACGCAAGACTCGTAATCTAGCCGTAAGACTCCAAGGAGGAGAGACTGATTTAATGACAGGCTTTATACGGACCAAAGCCTGTACAAAACAGTGTATATCAGGAAGTTTAGCAATCTTTCTGAAAAATAAAACAGAGCAGAGATTTGTCCCTTCAAGGAACTTGCAGACCATTCCTTCCGATGTAAAGTCTGACAGCTGAGATAATCCACTTCCCTATTGTCTACACCTGGGATATGTACCACAGAAATTAGACAAGAGCTGGATTCCAACCAAGAAAGTATCTGAGATACTTCTTTCATAGCTAGGGTACTGTGAGTCCCACCCTGATGATTGACATATGCCACAGTTGTGATATTGTCTGTCTGAAAACAAATTAATGGTTCTCTCTTCAACAGAGGCCAAACCTGAAGAGCCCTGAAAAAAATAGCACGGAGTTCTAAAATATTGATTGGTAACCTTGCCTCTTGAGATTTCCAAACCCTTGTGCTGTCAGAGATCCACAGACAGCTCCCCAACATGAAAGACTTGCATCTATTGTGAATACAGTCAAGGTTGTAGTAACAAATGAAGCCCCTTGAACTATACAATGGTGATCTAACCACCAAGTCAGAGAGAGTCGAACATTGGGGTTTAAGGATATTAATTGTGTTATCCTTGTATAATGCCTGCACCATTGATTCAGCATAGAAAAGCTGAAGAGGTCTCATATGAAAACGAGCAAAGGGGATCGCGTCCGCTGCTGCCGTCATGAGACCTAAAATTTCCATGCACATAGCCACTGAAGGAAATGATTGAGACTGAAGGTTTCGACAAGCTGAAACCAATTTCATTTGTCTCTTGTCTGTTAGAGATAGAGTCATGGACACTGAATCTATTTGGAAACCTAAAAAGGTGACCCATGTCTAAGGAATCAAGGGAACTTTTTCAGTAAAGTGATCCTCCAACCATGTCTTTGAAGAAACAACACTAGTTGATTCATGTGAGATTCGGCAGAATTTAAAGACTGAGCTAGTACTAAGATATTGTCCAAATAAGGAAACACTGCAATACCCTGATCTCTGATTACAGAGAGTAGGCCACCGAGAACCTTCGAAAAATTATTGGAGCTGTCGCTATGCCAAATGGAAGAGCGACAAATTGGTAATGCTTGTCTAGAAAAGAGAATCTCAGAAACCGATAGTGGTCTGGATGAATCGGAATATGAAGATATGCATCCTGTAATTCTATCATGGACATATAATGACCTTGCTGAACAAAAGGCAGAATAGTCCTTATAGTCACCATTTTGAAAGTTGGCACTCTTACAAAACGATTAAAAAATTTCAGATCCAGAACTGGCCTGAATTAATTTTCTTTCTTTGGGACAATGAATAGATTTGAATAAAACCCCAGACCCTGTTCCTGAAACGGAACTGGTATGATTACCCCTGAAAGCTCTAGATCTGAAACAAACTTCAGAAAAGCCAGAGCCTTCACTGGATTTGCTGGAATGTGTGAGAGAAAAAATCTTCTTCTCACAGGAGGTCTTACTCAGAATCCTTTTCGATACCCTTGAGAGACAATACTCTGAATCCACTGATTTTGGACAGAATCTGCCCAAATGTTTTGAAAACATTTTAGTCTGCCCCCCACCAGCTGAGCTGGAATGAGGGCCACACCTTCATGCAGACTTGGGGGCTGGCTTTGGTTTCTTAAAAGGCTTGGATTTATTCCAACTTGAAGAAGGTTTCCAATTGGTACCAGAGTCTTTGGGGGAAGGATTTGCTTTCTGTTCCTTATTCTGTCGAAAAGAAGGAAAACGATTAGAAGCTTTAGATTTACACTTAGTTCTTTTATCCTGAGGCATAAAAATCCCTTCCCCCACGTGACAGTTGAAATAATTTAATCAAACTGAGAAACAAATAAATTGCTACCTTGGAAAGAAAGAGATAGTAATCTAGACTTAGATACCATGTCAGCATTCCAATATTTGAGCCACAAATCTCTTCTAGCTAAAAAAGCTAAAGACATAGATTTAACATCAATTTTGATGATATCAAATATAGCATCACAGATAAAATGATTAGAATTTTGAAGCAAGCGAACAATGCTAGATAAATCAGGATCTGTTTCCTGTTGCGCTAAGCTTTACAACCAAAAAATTGATGCAGCTGCAACATCAGCCATAGATATAGCAGGACTAAGAATATAGCCAGAAAATAAATAAGCTTTCCTTAGATAAGATTCAAGTTTCCTATCTAAAGGATCCTTAAAAGAAGTACTTCCATAAGAATAGTAGTATGTTTGGCAAGAGTAGAAATAGTCCCAAAATCTTTGGGGATTTTTTCCCAAAACTCCAATCTAGCTGCTGGCAAAGGATGCAACTTTTTAAACCTAGAAGAAGGAATAAAAGAAGTACAAGGGCTATCCATATCCTTTGAAATCATTTCAGAAATAGCATCAGGAACTGGAAAAACCTCTGGAGTAACCACAGGAGGTTTATAAACAGGACTAGATTCCTCTATATCCAAAGTAATCAACACCTCTTTTAACAAGTAACGTATATACTCCATCTTAAAGAGATAAGTAGATTTATCAGTGTCAATATCTGAGTTAGGATATTCTGAATCAGATAGATCCTCATCAGAGGAGGATAATTCAGAGGGGCCTAGTTATCAAGCCATCAACCTCAAATACGCTGGAATTCCGCAGCATATTTGTGGCAAGGCTGATACGCCTTAGTTATCAAAGGCTCGAGACCGGCAAAAGTAGAATTTTGTGACGTAAGCTTCGAACCGCCGGACTCAGTCCGACACAGATCGATTCTTACGTCACTCCAGATGTTCCGCACATTCTCACTACGTTTGCTAGTTATCAAATGACTAGCAGGTACGCTCGGCACTTTTACGGCCCAGTGTACCTGGTTTTCAAACCGCCACCCCTGGTGGCGGCGGATCCCATAGGAATCAATGGGAGTCTGACCATAGCGAAAGTACAAGTTCGCTGCTGACAGACATCCCATTCATTCCTATGGGAGCTGTCTACACCTAACACCCTAACATGTACCCCGAGTCTAAACACCACTAATCTGCCCCCCCTACACCGCCGCAACTAAATAAAGTTATTACCCCCTAAACCGCCGCTCCCGGAGCCCACCGCAAGCTACTCTATACATATTAACCCCTAAACCGCCGCTCCCGGAGCCCACCGCAACTATAATAAATGTATTAACCCCTAAACTGCCGCTCCCTGAACCCGCCGCAACCTATATTAAATGTATTAACCCCTATCCTGCCCCCCCTACACCGTCGCCACCTATAATAAATGTAATAACCCCTAATCTGCCCCCCTACACCGTTGCCACCTATAATAAATTTATTAACCCCTATCCTGCCCCCCACTACGCCGCCGCCACTGTAATAAAATTATTAACCCCTAAACCTAAGTCTAACCCTAACGCCCCCCTAACTTAAATATTAATTAAATAAATCTAAATAAATTAACTCTTATTAACTAAATGAATCCTATTTAAAACTAAATACTTACCTATAAAATAAACCCTAATATAGCTACAATATAAATAATAATTATATTCTAGCTATTTTAGGATTTATTTTTATTTTACAGGTACCTTTCAATTTATTTTAACTAGGTACAATAGCTATTAAATAGTTATTAACTATTTAATAGCTTACCTAGCTAAAATAAACTGAAATTTACCTGTAAAATAAATCCTAACCTAAGTTACAATTACACCTAACACTACACTATACTTTAATAAATTATTCCTATTTAAAAATAAATACTTACCTGTAAAATAAACAATAAGATAGCTACAATATACAGGGAGTGCAGAATTATTAGGCAAGTTGTATTTTTGAGGATTCATTTTATTATTGAACAACAACCATGTTCTCAATGAACCCAAAAAACTCATTAATATCAAAGCTGAATAGTTTTGGAAGTAGTTTTAGTTTGTTTTTAGTTATAGCTATTTTAGGGGGAAATCTGTGTGTGCAGGTGACTATTACTGTGCATAATTATTAGGCAACTTAACAAAAAACAAATATATACCCATTTCAATTATTTATTTTACCAGTGAAACCAATATAACATCTCAACATTCACAAATATACATTTCTGACATTCAAAAACAAAACAAAAACAAATCAGTGACCAATATAGCCACCTTTCTTTGCAAGGACACTCAAAAGCCTGCCATCCATGGATTCTGTCAGTGTTTTGATCTGTTCACCATCAACATTGCGTGCAGCAGCAACCACAGCCTCCCAGACACTGTTCAGAGAGGTGTACTGTTTCCCCTCCTTGTAAATCTCCCATTTGATGATGGACCACAGGTTCTCAATGGGGTTCAGATCAGGTGAACAAGGAGGCCATGTCATTAGATTTTCTTCTTTTATACCCTTTCTTGCCAGCCACGCTGTGGAGTACTTGGATGCGTGTGATGGAGCATTGTCCTGCATGAAAATCATGTTTTTCTTGAAGGATGCAGACTTCTTCCTGTACCACTGCTTGAAGAAGGTGTCTTCCAGAAACTGGCAGTAGGACTGGGAGTTGAGCTTGACTCCATCCTCAACCCGAAAAGGCCCCACAAGCTCATCTTTGATGATACCAGCCCAAACCAGTACTCCACCTTCACCTTGCTGGCATCTGAGTCGGACTGGAGCTCTCTGCCCTTTACCAATCCAGCCACGGGCCCATCAAGACTCACTGTCATTTCATCAGTCCATAAAACCTTAGAAAAATCAGTCTTGAGATATTTCTTGGCCCAGTCTTGACGTTTCAGCTTGTGTTTCTTGTTCAGTGGTGGTCGTCTTTCAGCCTTTCTTACCTTGGCCATGTCTCTGAGTATTGCACACCTTGTGCTTTTTAGCACTCCAGTGATGTTACAGCTCTGAAATATGGCCAAACTGGTGGCAAGTTGCATCTTGGCAGCTGCACGCTTGACTTTTCTCAGTTCATGGGCAGTTATTTTGCGCCTTGGTTTTTCCACACACTTCTTGCGACCCTGTTGACTATTTTGAATGAAACGCTTGATTGTTCGATGATCACGCTTCAGAAGCTTTGCAATTTTAAGAGTGCTGCATCCCTCTGCAAGATATCTCACTATTTTTTACTTTTCTGAGCCTGTCAAGTCCTTCTTTTGACCCATTTTGCCAAAGGAAAGGAAGTTGCCTAATAATTATGCACACCTGATATAGGGTGTTGATGTAATTAGACCACACCCCTTCTCATTACAGAGATGCACATCACCTAATATGCTTAATTGGAAGTAGGCTTTCGAGCCTATACAGCTTGGAGTAAGACAACATGCATAAAGAGGATGATGTGGTCAAAATACTCACTTGCCTAATAATTCTGCACTCCCTGTAATTAATAATTATATTGTAGCTATTTTAGGATTTATATTTATTTTACAGGTAACTTTGTATTTATTTTAGCTAGTTAGAATAGTTATTAAATAGTTATTAACTATTTAATAACTACCTAGCTAAAAGAAATACAAAATTACCTGTAAAATAAATCCTAACCTAAGTTACAATTAAACCTAATACTACACTATCATTAAATTAATGAAATAAACTACCTACAAATAACTACAATTAAATACAATTACATAAACTAACTAAAGTACAAAAAATAAAAAAAGCTAAGTTACAAAAAATAAAAAAATAAGTTACAACATGTTAAAAATATTACAACAATTTTAAGCTACTTACACCTAATCTAAGCCCCCTAATAAAATAACAAACCCCCCAAAATAAAAAAAATGCCCTACCCTATTCTAAATTAAATAAAGTTCAAAGTAAAAACCTTACCAGCCCTTAAAAGGGCCATTTGTGGGGGCATGCCCCAAAGAAAACAGCTCTTTTGCCTGTAAAAGAAAAATACAACCCCCCCCCCCAACATTAAAAACCCACCACCCACATACCCCTAATCTAACCCAAACCCCCCTTACAAAAACCTAACACTAATCCCCTGAAGATCATCCTACCTTTAGTCGTCTTCACTCAGCCGAGCCACCGATGGAACCAAAGTGGACATCCGGAGCGGAAGAAGTTAATCCTCCAAGCGGCGCTGAAGAAATCTTCCATCCGATGAAGTCATCATCCAGGCGGCGCTGAAGAAAAGTCTTCGATCCGGCCGATGTCATCTTCAAAGATGCGCTGAAGAGGTCTTCTATCCGGGCGAAGTCATCTTCCAAGCCGGGTCTTGAATCTTCCTTCCGCCGACGCGGAACCTCCTTCTTCACCGACAGACTACGACGAATGAAGGCTCCTTTAAGGGACGTCATCCAAGATGGCGTCCCCCTCAATTCCGATTGGCTGATAGGATTCTATCAGCCAATCGGAATTAAGGTAGGAAAATTCTGATTGGCTGATGGAATCAGCCAATCAGATTCAAGTTCAATCCGATTGGCTGATCCAATCAGCCAATCAGATTGAGCTCGCATTCTATTGGCTGATCGGAACAGCCAATAGAATGCGAGCTCAATCTGATTGGCTGATTCCATTGGCTGATAGAATCCTATCAGCCAAGCGGAATTGAGGGGACGCCATCTTGGATGACGTCCCTTAAAGGAGCCTTCATTCGTCGTAGTCCGTCGGTGAAGAAGGAGGTTCCGCGGTCGGCGGAAGGAAGATTCAAGACCCGGCTTGGAAGATGACTTCGCCCGGATAGAAGACCTCTTCAGCGCCTCTTTGAAGATGACCGGCCAGATCGAAGACTTTTCTTCAGCGCCGCCTGGATGATGACTTCATCGGATGGAAGATTTATTCAGCGCCGCTTGGAGGATTAACTTCTTCCGCTCCGGATGTCCACTTCGGTTCCATCGCTGCTCGGCTGAGTGAAGACAAGGTAGGATGATCTTCAGGGGATTAGTGTTAGGTTTTTGTAAGGGGGGTTTGGGTTAGATTAGGGGTATGTGGGTGATGGGTTTTAATGTTGGGGGGGGGGTTGTATTTTTCTTTTACAGGCAAAAGAGCAGTTTTCTTTGGGGCATGCCCCCACAAATGGCCCTTTTAAGGGCTGGTAAGGTAAAAAGAGCTTTGAACTTTATTTAATTTAGAATAGGGTAGGGCATTTTTTTATTTTGGGGGGTTTGTTATTTTATTAGGGGGCTTAGATTAGGTGTAAGTAGCTTAAAATTGTTGTAATATGTTTTTAAATGTTTGTAACTTATTTTTTTATTTTTTGTAACTTAGCTTTTTTTATTTTTTGTACTTTAGTTAGTTTATGTAATTGTATTTAATTGTAGTTATTTGTAGGTAGTTTATTTAATTAATTTAATGATAGTGTAGTATTAGGTTTAATTGTAACTTAGGTTAGGATTTATTTTACAGGTAATTTTGTATTTCTTTTAGCTAGGTATTTATTAAATAGTTAATAACTATTTAATAACTATTCTAACTAGCTAAAATAAATACAAAGTTACCTGTAAAATAAATATAAATCCTAAGATAGCTACAATATAATTATTAATTATATTGTAGCTATCCTAGTGTTTATTTTACAGGTAAGTATTTATTTTTAAATAGGAATAATTTATTAAAGTATAGTGTAGTGTTAGGTGTAATTGTAACTTAGGTTAGGATTTATTTTACAGGTAAATTTCAGTTTATTTTAGCTAGGTAAGCTATTAAATAGTTAATTACTATTTAATAGCTATTGTACCTAGTTAAAATAAATTGAAAGGTACCTGTAAAATAAAAATAAATCCTAAGATAGCTAGAATATAATTATTATTTATATTGTAGCTATATTAGGGTTTATTTTATAGGTAAGTATTTAGTTTTAAATAGGATTAACTTAGGCCTAGATTTGGAGTTCGGCGGTAAAAGGGCTGTTAACGCTCCGCGGGCTTTTTTCTGGCCGCGCCATAAATTTAACTCTGGTATCGAGAGTTAAAACAAATGCTGCGTTAGGCTCCAAAAAAGGAGCGTAGAGCATTTTTACCGCAAATGCAACTCTCGATACCAGAGTTGCTTACGGACGCGGCCGGCCTCAAAAACGTGCTCGTGCACGATTCCCCCATAGGAAACAATGGGACTGTTTGAGCTGAAAAAAAACCTAACACCTGCAAAAAAGCAGCGTTCAGCTCCTAACGCAGCCCCATTGTTTCCTATGGGGAAACACTTCCTACGTCTGCACCTAACACCCTAACATGTACCCCGAGTCTAAACACCCCTACCCTTACACTTATTAACCCCTAATCTGCCGCCCCCGCTATCGCTGACCCCTGCATATTATTATTAACCCCTAATCTGCCGCTCCGTAAAACGCCGCCACCTACGTTATCCCTATGTACCCCTAATCTGCTACCCCTAACACCGCCGCCCCCTATATTATATTTATTAACCCCTAATCTGCCCCCCACAACGTCGCCGACACCTACCTACACTTATTAACCCCTAATCTGCCGAGCGGACCTGAGCGCTACTATAATAAAGTTATTAACCCCTAATCCGCCTCACTAACCCTATCATAAATAGTATTAACCCCTAATCTGCCCTCCCTAACATCGCCGACACCTACCTTCAATTATTAACCCCTAAACTTCCGATCGGAGCTCACCGCTATTCTAATAAATGGATTAACCCCTAAAGCTAAGTCTAACCCTAACACTAACACCCCCCTAAGTTAATATAATTTTTATCTAACGAAATAAATTAACTCTTATTAAATAACTTATTCCTATTTAAAGCTAAATACTTACCTGTAAAATAAATCCTAATATAGCTACAATATAAATTATAATTATATTATAGCTATTTTAGGATTAATATTTATTTTACAGGCAACTTTGTAATTATTTTAACCAGGTACAATAGCTATTAAATAGTTAAGAACTATTTAATAGTTACCTAGTTAAAATAATAACAAATTTACCTGTAAAATAAATCCTAACCTAAGTTATAATTAAACCTAACACTACCCTATCAATAAAATAATTAAATAAACTACCTACAATTACCTACAATTAACCTAACACTACACTATCAATAAATTAATTAAACACAATTGCTACAAATAAATACAATTAAATAAACTAGCTAAAGTACAAAAAATAAAAAAAGAACTAAGTTACAGAAAATAAAAAAATATTTACAAACATAATAAAAATATTACAACAATTTTAAACTAATTACACCTACTCTAAGCCCCCTAATAAAATAACAAAGCCCCCCAAAATAAAAAATTCCCTACCCTATTCTAAATTAAAAAAGTTACAAGCTCTTTTACCTTACCAGCCCTGAACAGGGCCCTTTGCGGGGCATGCCCCAAGAATTTCAGCTCTTTTGCCTGTAAAAAAAAACATACAATACCCCCCCCAACATTACAACCCACCACCCACATACCCCTAATCTAACCCAAACCCCCCTTAAATAAACCTAACACTAAGCCCCTGAAGATCTTCCTACCTTGTCTTCACCATACCAGGTTCACCGATCCGTCCTGGCTCCAAGATCTTCATCCAACCCAAGCGGGGGTTGGCGATCCATAATCCGGTGCTCCAAAGTCTTCCTCCTATCCGGCAAGAAGAGGACATCCGGACCGGCAAACATCTTCTCCAAGCGGCATCTTCGATCTTCTTCCATCCGGTGCGGAGCGGGTCCATCTTGAAGCAGGCGACGCGGATCCATCCTCTTCTTCCGATGTCTCCCGACTAATGACGGTTCCTTTAAGGGACGTCATCCAAGATGGCGTCCCTCGAATTCCGATTGGCTGATAGGATTCTATCAGCCAATCTGAATTAAGGTAGGAATTTTCTGATTGGCTGATGGAATCAGCCAATCAGAATCAAGTTCAATCCGATTGGCCGATCCCATCAGCCAATCAGATTGAGCTCGCATTCTATTGGCTGATCGGAACAGCCAATAGAATGCGAGCTCAATCTGATTGGCTGATTGGATCAGCCAATCGGATTGAACTTGATTCTGATTGGCTGATTCCATCAGCCAATCAGAAAATTCCTACCTTAATTCCGATTGGCTGATAGAATCCTATCAGCCAATCGGAATTCGAGGGACGCCATCTTGGATGACGTCCCTTAAAGGAACCGTCATTAGTCGGGAGACATCGGAAGAAGAGGATGGATCCGCGTCGCCTGCTTCAAGATGGACCCGCTCCGCACCGGATGGAAGAAGATCGAAGATGCCGCTTGGAGAAGATGTTTGCCGGTCCGGATGTCCTCTTCTTGCCGGATAGGAGGAAGACTTTGGAGCACCGGATTATGGATCGCCAACCCCCGCTTGGGTTGGATGAAGATCTTGGAGCCAGGACGGATCGGTGATACCTGGATGGTGAAGACAAGGTAGGAAGATCTTCAGGGGCTTAGTGTTAGGTTTATTTAAGGGGGGTTTGGGTTAGATTAGGGGTATGTGGGTGGTGGGTTGTAATGTTGGGGGGGGGGGTATTGTATGTTTTTTTTTACAGGCAAAAGAGCTGAAATTCTTGGGGCATGCCCAGCAAAGGGCCCTGTTCAGGGCTGGTAAGGTAAAAGAGCTTGTAACTTTTTTAATTTAGAATAGGGTAGGGAATTTTTTATTTTGGGGGGCTTTGTTATTTTATTAGGGGGCTTAGAGTAGGTGTAATTAGTTTAAAATTGTTGTAATATTTTTATTATGTTTGTAAATATTTTTTTATTTTCTGTAACTTAGTTCTTTTTTTATTTTTTGTACTTTAGCTAGTTTATTTAATTGTATTTATTTGTAGCAATTGTGTTTAATTAATTTATTGATAGTGTAGTGTTAGGTTAATTGTAGGTAATTGTAGGTAGTTTATTTAATTATTTTATTGATAGGGTAGTGTTAGGTTTAATTATAACTTAGGTTAGGATTTATTTTACAGGTAAATTTGTTATTATTTTAACTAGGTAACTATTAAATAGTTCTTAACTATTTAATAGCTATTGTACCTGGTTAAAATAAATACAAAGTTACCTGTAAAATAAATATTAATCCTAAAATAGCTATAATATAATTATAATTTATATTGTAGCTATATTAGGATTTATTTTACAGGTAAGTATTTAGCTTTAAATAGGAATCATTTATTTAATAAGAGTTAATTAATTTCGTTAGATGTAAATTATATTTAACTTAGGGGGGGTGTTAGTGTTAGGGTTAGACTTAGCTTTAGGGGTTAATCCATTTATTAGAATAGCGGTGAGCTCCGATCGGAAGTTTAGGGGTTAATAATTGAAGGTAGGTGTCGGCGATGTTAGGGAGGGCAGATTAGGGGTTAATACTATTTATGATAGGGTTAGTGAGGCGGGTTAGGGGTTAATATCTTTATTATAGTAGCGCTCAGGTCCACTCGGCAGATTAGGGGTTAATAAGTGTAGGCAGGTGTCGGCGACGTTGAGGGGGGCAGATTAGGGGTTAATAAATATAATATAGGGGTCGGCGATGTTAGGGGCAGCAGATTAGGGGTACATAGGGATAACGTAGGTGGCGGCGATTTGCGGTCGGAAGATTAGGGGTTAATTATTGTAAGTAGCTGGCGGCGACGTTGTGGGGGGCAGGTTAGGGGTGAATAAATATAATACAGGGGTCGGCGGGGTTAGGGGCAGCAGATTAGGGGTACATAAATATAACGTAGGTGGCGGTCGGCAGATTAGGGGTTAAAAATTTTAATCGAGTGGCGGCGGTGTGGGGGGACCTCGGTTTAGGGGTACATAGGTAGTTTATGGGTGTTAGTGTACTTTAGGTTACAGCAGTTAAGAGCTTTATAAACCGGCGTTAGCCAGAAAGCTCTTAACTCCTGCTTTTTTCAGGCGGCTGGAATTTTGTCGTTAGAGCTCTAACGCTCACTTCAGAAACAACTCTAAATACCAGCGTTAGAAAAGATAGGCTACGCAAATGGCGTAGGGGGATCTGCGGTATGGAAAAGTCGCGGCTGTAAAGTGAGCGTTAGACCCTTTAATCACTGACTCCAAATACCAGCGGGCGGCCAAAACCAGCGTTAGGAGCCTCTAACGCTGGTTTTGACGGCTACCGCCGAACTCCAAATCTAGGCCTTAGTTAATAAGAGAAATATTATTTAGATTTATTTAATTAATATTTAAGTTAGGGGGGCGTTAGGGTTAGACTTAGGTTTAGGGGTTAATAATTTTATTACAGTGGCGGCGGCGTAGTGGGGGGCAGGATAGGGGTTAATAAATTTATTATAGGGGGCGACGGTGTAGGGGAGGCAGATTAGGGGTTAATAAATTTATTATAGGTGACGACGGTGTGGTGGGGGCAGGATAGGGGTTAATAAATTTATTATAGGGGGTGACGGTGTAGGGGAGGCAGATTAGGGGTTAATAAATTTATTATAGGTGACGACGGTGTAGGGGGGCAGGATAGGGGTTAATAGGTTTAATATAGGTTGCGGCGGGTTCAGGGAGCGGCGGTTTAGGGGTTAAACTATTTATTTAGTTGCAGAGAGGTGCGGGATCAGCAGGATAGGGGTTAATAACTTTATAATAGAGGGCGACGGTGTAGGGGGGGCAGGATAGGGGTTACTAGGTATACTGTAGGTGGCAGCGGTGTCCGGGAGCGGCGGTTTAGTGGTTAATACATTTATAAGAGTTGGGGCGGGGTCTAGGAGCGGCGGTTTAGGGGTTAGTAACTTTATTGAGTTGCGGGGGGCTCCGGGGGCGCCGGTATAGGGATAGAACAGTGTAGTTTAGTGTGAGTGCTTAGTGACAGGCTAGCAATAAAGCTGGGAAAAAGCCGAAGAGCAGCGAGATCGGATGAGTGATAACTGTCACAGTCCGCTGCTCATCGCCCCGCGGCTTTTTGACAGCTTTATTTGATAACTTAGGCGTATTTTTTCAGGTCCGCGGCGGCGAAGGTAGGCGAGCTTAGGCGGGCGTATTGGGCCGGCGAAGCCAGAAAAGTAGACGGCTTGATAACTACCCCCCAGAATGTTGTCGGTCATTTGAAAATTCATCAACTTTATGAGACATTTTAAAAGACCTTTTACGTTTATTTGAAGACCGAAAAGCCGACAAAGCCTTCTGAATCGCCTTATGTTTCCCAATTTTGAAACTGATAGTCTTCAAAAGGAAATATACATAAACCTGACTCATGGCAAATATAAGTACAATATATTTAAAACTTTATATTAATACATAAAGTGCCAAACCATAGCTGAGAGTATCTTAAGTAATAAAAACATACTTACCGAAAGACACCAATCCACATATAGCAGATAGCCAAACCAGTACTGAAAAAAGTATCAGTAGAGGTAATGGAATATGAGAGTATATCGTTGATCTGAAAAGGGAGGTAGGAGATGAATCTCTACGACCGATAACAGAGAACCTATGAAAAGATTTCCTGTGAGGAAAACCATTGAATCAATAGGTGATACTCTCTTCACATCACTCTGACAAACACTGTACTCTGAGAGGAATCGGGCTTTAAAATGCTGAGAAGCGCATATCACAGAAGAAAATCAAGCACAAACTTACTTCACCACCTCCATAGGAGGCAAAGTTTGTAAAACTGAATTGTAGGTGTGGTGAGGGGTGTATTTCTAGGCATTTTGAGTTTAGGGAAACGTTGCCCCTCCTGGTAGGAATGTATATCCCATACCTCACTAGCTTATGGACTCTTGCCAATTACATGAATGAAACTACTGTATAGCTTTGGTAAGAAATTAGGCAAAAACATAAAAAAACAACCTTTACTTTTACTTTTTTTTATTTACAAATCTTAGCAGTGTCTAACATGCTTGGTATGGAAGCTGCACATCAGTCTATAGTGTGCAAGCACCTCCCCCACGGTTCCAAATCTGCAAGTGTGGAGAAAGGGCTCAATTTATCATCCCAAGGCAGACATATGAGGGGACATTTATATATAGAGACAGAAAAGACTAATGAACTGGAGATAGGCAGACAGGCAGACAGACAGATAAATGATAGATCAATAGATAGATCAGGTAAATCAATTGTCATAATTTACTTACATTTTATGTTTTTAAATATATTTTAGCCCACAGAAGTTTAAAAAATACACAGGAGCAGTAATGAGGGAAATATATATGTTTAATTTTTTTCTTAGTAAGACAGTATATTCTAATAAAAAATGTGCTAATAAAAAGAACACTACAAATTTAATTTAATTCATTTATATATAGTTTTTAAAACATATGAGGACATGCCAAACATTATACCAATAAAGTATTTCTAGTCCTGGTTAAAACGGTTGTATTTTGTGTTGTTTATTCATCCTGGTTATCCAAACTTGTAGCTGAAACACTGATTTTTTGTAAGTAGCATGATATTAGATTGGCTGGCTATATCCCTGTTAGGGTTTAATGTATATAACATACCATACTGTACAAAAATACCCTTGCTATTAGCAAAATACGTAACTTCCCTTTTAATAATACTGACATATGCCTTAAAGGGATAGTAAACTCCAAAATGATGTTGTTTAAAAAGATAGATAATCCCTTTATTTACCATTTCCCAGTTTTGCATAACCAGCACTGTTATAGAAATTTACTTTTTACCTCTGTAATTATCTTGTATCTAAGCTTCTGCTGACTGCCTTCTTATCTCAGATCTTTTGACAGACTGGCATTTTAGGGAATTAGTGCAGACTCTTAAAGGGACATTCCAGCCAAAAATTTACTTTACATGGATTTATTGTAGTTTTGAATAGAAGCATTTTTTTAATATACATGCATTAGCAAAAATGCTTCTAATAAAAGCTATAGCTGTTTCAAAAGTGTATTTAAGTATGCACCGTGCACCAGCATTTTAAACACAGCACTTGCTGAGAGAGCCTACGGTGCTTTTAACATCTGGTAATGACTCAATTTGTTAAGTGCTGACATGATACAAGCCCCACTGATGATCTAAACAGCTGCAGTATTTTAAATTGCCGGAGCTGTGAGAATATCTATTTATACTTCACGTGCACATGCAGAGAAAAATGTTAACACTAAAACAGTGATAACTTTTACTAGAATAATTTTTGCCAATACATCTATATTGCAAATTTGTTTCTATTCAAAGATGTAATTCATCTAAGTGCATTTAAATTTTGACCGGAATGTCCCTTTAAATAACTTCTCGTGAATGAGCACAGTGTTATCTATATGAAACACATTAACTAACGCCCTCTAGATGTGAAAAACTGTCAAATGCATTTAGATGAGAGGCGGCCTTCAAGGGCTTAGAAATTAGCATATGAGCCTACCTAGGTTTAGCTTTCAACTAAGAATAACAAGAGAACAAATCAAATTTGATGATTAAAGTAAATTAGAAAGTTGTATAAAATCACATGCCTTATCTGAATCATAAAAGTTTAATTTGGACTTTACTATCCCTTTAATGATATCTGTGAGAAGCTTTAAAAAGTGCAAATTTAATGCAAAATAGAAGTTTTGTCCTTTTAAAATATCCATTAATTTCCCCTTTTTTGTACCAGCTTCTTTTTGGTGAAATATATTCATGTCTTTTGAGTTTAGACATTTCTTTCACATCTGACTTCAAATAAAAGAAAAACCTTACAGTGTGGCTTCATACGTCATTGGTTATGTTTGTAACTTGGCACTAGCATGAAACTGAAACAGATTACAAGATGATTTTGTGTCACTTGTTTATTGTGTGCTCACTTCTCGTATCCTAGCACTTACAAGTCATGAAAGAGTTAAAGAAAAGCTTTTTAGAAGAGTTGGGGCCAAAGGGCAGCCCTTGGACCACTTGCAGACCTCTTTAGTAGTGGCCCCTAGGAAAAAGCAGAACTAAGAATGTGTGCTTTGCAGGCTTCTGGTAGATTGGCAAACAAAGTGGCCAGAACAAAGGTCCCTTTGGAGTCAGACAGAGGGCAAACTGCAACCTTAACTAAATCTTACCATGTGCCACTGGACAGTGTTAGGAAATATATTAATATGTATGTGTTTAATATCCATACATTTATATGTGACCCTTAAGGCTTCTGAAATATTGATCTGTGGCCCCTATTTCAAGCCCATCACTGATATAGAATATAGTTTGGCACAATAAACATGATCACATTCTACAAACCATCAAATTTGCCTTTGGACAATAAAATCTCTCGTAACCTTCCGATAAATCTACGTATCTCTCATTCTATTCTGCGCCTATTATTGTCTGCTGTTCATTATACACGTTTCATCCAACCATCAATCCTACATGCAGCCCATAAAGTGCAACAATAACTCATTTCTCAACAAGTACAGAGATTCTTAAAGGGACATTAAACACTAAATACATGCTAGATAGAATGATGCATTCAAAGAAAAGATTAGTCCATGACTAACATGTAGATGCATTTTTTAAAGTTTCATTAGTTGTTTAAAAAGTGACAAAATAAGTGTAAAGTTTTAGTGTCTATAAAACACTGGGAGCTGCCATGTTGTAACTTGTGTTACCTTCTCTGCTGTGGCCAATTAGGGTCAGTTACACATAGGTCATTAGAGTGTGCAGCCAATGGTTGTGCTGGATTTAACAGTGTTCTGCACTTCCATTTCTAACAGGAACTGAAAAGCTCACAATTTCAGAATGGAATTACAGACAAAGAGGACAAAATAAATAATGAAAGTATATTGCAGAGTTGTTTTGTTATATACAATTTATCATTTTATATTACCATCTCAAAGTGTTTAATGTCCCTTTAAGGATGTGCAACAATAGCCCAGATGTCTTTGTCTTGTATCAACATAATACAAATTGTGCTCCTACAAACAAAGTAATGCAACAATTTTTCCAAATAGCAAAACACAAAATGACTTTTGAGAAAAGCCCAAACTCGCAGCTTTCGCGTAGAAACATGCATTTCATTTTTTCTTATTGTTATCTTTATGGATTCTGGATGAGAATAGTAAATGGTCTTTTTAGTGTTCTATTGGTTTTATCATTTTCACTGCTGTATAGATTAAAAGTACTCTAAATGCATCCTGGTTTATCAAGATCATGCGGTCCTATTAAACTCATGGGGAAACTCTTCATTGGCACAAGCAACTTGGTACGACCTTTAAAAGTAATGTTTGTTCTTTCAGTAGTTTAGAGACTTCCTTGCGTTGTGAACCACAGCCTGAACAAAAATTCGCCAACATGGAGGCAAACCATACAAAATCTTTGTGGGCTTTCTTTATGATTATATTGTCATGTAGGCGTCTCCCCCACAGCCAGAACTCTCATAGTGAGATTAAAAGCCCTAAAACTAAAATTTGCAGAACTGACGAAACTATTTAGATAATCTCACTGGAGCTTTAAATCATCGCCCTAAATCTTAACAAAACTCGGACACTGTAGTTAGGTTCAAAGCATGCATCATATGGAATTGTGCTCCAATAAATGCCATCCTTTTTTTTTTAACCTATCTTTTATTTAATACGTTTTGATAAATAATATATACACTTCCTTAACTATTGAGTCTCAAGGAAATAAAAACAAAAAAACTGATAATTTGCTTTTACAATGGAATGAGATATTTCTGATTTGATCAATGTGCACACTAAGGTTTCACCAGGTGTGATATACTAGGTGTCATATTATTAATATTTTTACAGCATGAAGTTTTTGAACTCTGTATACCTTTTAAAAAGCTAAATCATGCTATGTTAATCCCAGCTTGGTGAATTAATGTTTTTACAGCATTTAAAACAGGGATGGGGAACCTTGGCCCTCCAGATGTTTAAGAACTACATTTCCCATGATCCTTAGCTGAACTTTAGAGTGCCTAAGCATCATGGGTAATGTAGTTCTGAAACATCAGGAGTGCCAAGGTTCCCACATCTCTAATTTAAAGGGATATTAGTGTAATGTTTACAAAAAAATAAAAAATAAATGATATTTTACTTTACATGAAATGGGTTAGGTACATAATTAGATTTATTCTATTGTGCCACTCCAGATGAGGATGCAGCTGATGAGCAAATGGGACCCAGGAATACATGCGTATGCTACAGAGTGTGCGTTTCCTAGGAATGCAACCTTAACCATTTAACCATTGTGATGGAGATTAACATACAAAAAAATCCATAACTTTTTCAAAATAAAATGCTGTAGTGAAATTGTGCACTTTTGAGCACTAGGTGGCAGCAGTATTTGCAACAAATGTATAACATTATTACAAGCATTGTTGCAAAACTGTTGCCATATTGTTATTCTGAAACATGCACCCTCCTGAGTCTATGCTCTTCAACAAAGAATGCGAAGAGATTAAAACAAATTTGATCATAGAGGAAACGTTGATTTTTTTTTTCAAACTGCTTGCTCTGGCTAAATCATGAAAGTTCCTTTAATATACAATGTTAATAATTACAAAACACTAATGTTTCAGACTCCTGCTAGTGCCTTCTTCAGTGTTACAGTCTAAATGGTGAGAAATACTCCTGGATGTCTTGTGAATGTTTTAGCATCTCAGCTCCAGATGTGACACCGCAACTAAAAGGATTTTTCACCTATTTTTTTTTTTTCTTTTGGTTTAATTTTTTTTTTTTACCTTTACAGATCCTTTTATGTCACTATTAATTAGTTAGGGAATTGACATATTTATGAATTGGCATCTTCATATGGAAGGGCAAAGCTATTCCCTACTTATGTAGGTGTCTGAAGGACAGTTCCTATAGTTACGCACGTGCGTCCAGATATACAAAAATAATGGTCTTTTTTTTATGGCTTTATGCTATTGCATATCTTTACGTGTATAAAATAAATTTTAAAGCATTGTTGAATACAATTCTACTTAAGATTAAAAATTCTTCATATTGTTTTCTTAATATTACACATTTGTTTTTAGACCCAGAGAAAAAAAAAAAACTTACATCAGCACTGAAATCATTTTTGCCTATACATATATTATTGCCACATTTTGTACCGTGTCATTTCAGCGCAAGAAGATCCCAGTGTTAAGTGCTCTAGTTCATTCCAGTAATGTCATTGGTGGGCATTAGCATATAAACATGGCAGCAGACCATCCTTCGATTTAACAGACACCAGGATGGGTAATTATGTAGAGTTCACTGCCAGAAAACATCTGACAATACCACACTGTCCAGGTCATGCTAGGTTGGAGCTCAGATCTTTTACTGTGGATATTTTCAAACTGTACAATGATTTTTCAAAACCACTGTATGTTCCCTGCGGATCTCACAAATGAAGCAACTGAATTCCATTGGTAGGAACAAATGTCTTTTTTTCTACTGGAAAATGGTCCTTCTCAATGGTCTCTTAGATAAATGTCTTGTTGCTCTACTTGTATTTCTGCTATACAAGTTCTAGAAAATGTGCTTGAAAGGGAAGTAACATTTTAACAGTCCTCACTGAATTCAAAATACATCTCTGAACACAACAGACTTCAGAATTTGATGTTGCAGATATTTTTGAGTGGTTACATCTTGTGCTTTTGAAATAAAAGTATGTATAGCCTGCTAGTAAGTTTGCAAGTTGGCTATGTCTTGGAAGGATATTACCAGCCAAACTTGTAAGATAAAAAGTGCATAGTTTTGCAGTTGTACAATGTTTGTTTGATTTTGTTGGCTTATCAGAAGTTTGAGGGGAGTCTTGGAATTAGTTTGTGTGTCTTTTTTGGTACGTTTGTGTGCACAAGTGTGTTTGGACTCTCATGACTTGTGTGTGTGTTTTCTTGTATTTGTATAAGTAAAAAACAAAACTATCTGCAGTGATACAGATAATTGTGAATTGCTTAAGATGTAGGAATATTATTTATAATGTTTTTTTCTCCCTTTTATTTATGGGTACAGGTTTAAGTGAAGGATAAACCATACTTCTTTTTGGAATTCTATGATACAACTCATATCCTTCACCATTCTGTAGGCTTCCTTACCTTGGTGTTTGACCACAAAAACTGGCCTACAAAGCTGTTTTACTCATATTCCAGGCTATAGAGTCTGTTTTCTTTTGGGAATCTGGTAAACTAGCCCATATATAATAAAACTTACAAAGTCAATTTACTTTCGAAATGTTGGATTGTGCAAAAAAATATATATATATTTGGCACTAATAATATATGACTGCAGCAAACAGTACTCATGGTTGTTGTGGCTTACCATATGTTCTGCTGCAAATCATCTAACACCATTTTGGACACTAACTTTACTCATTTTTCCGGAATTTAATTGCTCCACTGAGGCACTTCTAAATGTTTCTTTGTGACCTATCAAGGAAAGCAGGTAAAGTTTTTTGTTCCTTAACAGAATTGATCCTTTTAATGGGAGAAGGAATCATCCACCGCCAGCTATTCTTACACGTTATTTTGGATTATTTATATATATATATCTATATATTCCCTTAATAATTTAGCTTGGTAACTGCTCTCTCTCTGCTAGTGTCCAAAATTTGGTTCCCTGAGCGTTTGCGGTTCCTTTTGAGTTTGGATAAATCCTTGTCAAAGACTTCACCAGATCTCAATGCTGATACCAAGTCATCAAACTCTCCACCCTCTTCGGATATGCTTCCAGCTTTTGCCTTTTTAAGCCTTCGTTCTTTCTCACGTTGATCCTTGAGCTGTGAAAGAAAAAATATAGGTAGTTACACACACACAGTTTCCTTAAAGGGACATAAAACCCCAAAAATGTCTTGTCCCCAGTGCAGGAGGTGGAGAAAGGGGCAAGATTTCCTATCCTTGGGCAAATGGTTGAAAAGGTCACTACACTACAGAAAAAATATAATTATTAAATATTATAAATTAAAAAAAAATTGGCTGGCTGCCAGTAACAAACATTTCGGGGAACAGTGAGAGGGGGGAGGATTAAAAAGGTATTGTGGGGGGAGGGGATGCCTACAAAAGAGGTATAAAAAAATAAATATTAAAAAAAGTCCCTATCTACAAACTAGAAAACTGTCTGCCAGTACCTAAGATGGTGGTGACCACTGGGGGTAAGAAGGAACAGATCTGTTGAAAGGGAACAGGTTATGATCAGGGGGTGGATAAGCCCTACACTACAGCAAATAAACTTACAAGCTAACTGATTAATCACTTTACTGCTGGGAATTTCAGAAGTGTGGTGCTCAGCTGCAATTAGCGGCCTTCTTATTGCCAAAAACCAAAGGCAAATGCATGCATGTTTGCTGTTCCAGATCAAAGGTGATCCCAGAGAAGCTTTTACAACCATGTGTCCTATGACTGCAGTAGTTTTGTGTAAATAAATTTAGTGAGAAATGCAGTTTGCAAAAAAGTTAACTATTTTTTTATATGATGAACAAATTTTGAGATTTTTTTTTTCTACAGCTAGAAAGCTACAGGATTTTGTGAAATGTGATCATCTTTTTTTGTATTTTTTTTTTACCTTTTTGGGTAATTTTACAGTTATTTAATAATTCTATGAAAAATAGCTAGGGCATTTATCTTTTTTAAGAGTGCCCAGAAATCCCTAATCTAAAAAAAACCAAACCCCCAAAAAAGAAAAAAAAACAAAACCCTAAATCTAACCCCCCAAATAGGTACTCACTGTTCCTGAAGTCCGACAGAGAAGGTCCTGTTCCAGGTGGTGAAGTCTTCTTCCAAGTAGCTGACCTCTTCCTTCTTCATCCAGGACCAAGCCGGCACGGAGCGGAGATGAGCGCGGAGCAGGACCAGCGACCACGGAGCCATAGAGCATGGAGGATCCTCTTCGTACGATTGCCGCCCTGGACTGAATAGTCAATTCAAGGTACGCGTTTCAAAATGGTGTCCCTTGCATTCCTATTGGCTGATTTGATTCTTCAAATTCAAATCAGCCAATGGGATGAGAGCTACTGAAATCCTATTGGCTGTTCAAATCAGCCAATAGGATTTCTGTAGCTCTCATCCTATTGGCTGAATTGAATTTGAAGAATCAAATCAGCCAATAGGAATGCAAGAGACGCCATTTTGAAACGCGTACCTTGAATTCATTATTCAGTGTACGGCGGCAATTGTACGAAGTGGATCCTCCACGCTCCATGGCTCCGTGATCGCCAGTCCTGCTCCTCGCTCATCTCCGCTCCGCTTGGTCCTGGATGAAGAAGATGTTGGCCGCTTGGAAGAAGACTTCACCACCTGGAACAGGACCTTCTCTGCTGGACTTCAGGAACGGTGAGTACCTATTTGGGGTGTTAGACTTAGGCTTTTTTTTTATTTTTTGGGGGTTTATTTATTTTTTAGATTATGGATTTTGGGCACTGAAAAAGAGCTGAATGCACTTTTAAGGGCAATGCCCATACAAATGCCCCTTTAGAAACAATGGGTAGTTTAGGATTTTTTAGTGTTAGGTTTTTTTATTTTGGAGGGTTTGGTGGGTGGGGGTTTTTACTGTTAGACAGGGGAATTAATATTTTTTAAGGAAAAGAGCTGTTTAACTTATGTCAATGTCCTACAAAAGGCCCAAAAGGGCTATTGGTAGTTTAGCATTAGATTAGGGGGTGTTTTTATTTGGGGGGGCTTTTTTATTTTTATAGGGATTAATTTTTTTGTTTTGGATAATTTGGTTTATTATTTTATGTAATGTTAGACTTTTTTTTTATTTTTTGTAATCTTAGACCAGATTTTATTTTTTTATTTTTAAGTAATGTTAGCTTTTTTATTTCAATTGTAACTTGTTTTTTTTAAATTTAGGTAATTGGGGTTGATTTAGGGGATGTTAGATTAGGGGGTTTAGTAATTTAGTTATTTGCGTTGTGGGGGTTTGGCGGATTAGGGGTTAATACATTTATTAGGATTATTGCGTTGTGTGGGTTTGGCGGATTAGGGGTTAATAGTTTTATTAGGTTTGTTGCAATGTGGGTTAATGGCAGATTAGGGGTTAATATACTTTATTAGGTTTATTGCAATGTGTGTTAATGGCGGATTAGTGGTTCATATACTTTATTAGGTTTATTGCAATGTGGCTAATTGTGGATTAGGGGTTCATATACTTTATTAGGTTTAATGCGATGTGGGTTAATGGCGGATTAGGGGTTACTATACTTGCAGTGGGGGATTGCGGTTGACAGGTAGATAGATATTGCGCATGCGTTAGGAGTTAGTTATTTTTAGGAGGTAGATAGATATTGTGCATGTGTTAGGTGTTAGTAAATATTTTCAAGCAATTACGGTGCTCACATACTCAGCGCAAGGCTTGCTGTGCCTGCCTATGTGTGGCGAGGTGAAAATGGAGTAAAATTTCTCCATTTTCGCGGCATAAATCCTGAATATGTGATACCGATTTGCGATGTGGTTCTATGTTAGCTTATGGGAGTAAAAATTGCGGCCGACGGGTGAAATATATGTGCCACATTTATATGCCGTATATGTAATACCAAAACCACATTAAAATTGGCATCGCCGGCTTTTTGTTGGCGACGCTGCATATGTAATCTTGCCCCTATTTCTATTTAAATGAAGTGTTAGCAAAAATGCTAAAAGTGGGCATGAGAAAAATGGGCAAGTTCTCGGTAGCAAATAGGTTAAAGAGATTGCAAACAATGGTGTTTTATTTTTTATAAACGCACATTATTCCTGCCAGGCGATCAGTATTATCACAGTCATAAAATTTATATAGGGACTTTATTTTAAAGAAGGGCTTTATAACAAGAGGTCATGAGGGTATCTAGGCCTTTTTGATGGCCTATTATAAGTGTAAATATGTTAAAATGTGTATACTTTATTTATTTTTTCAAAGTGTGTTGTATTTTTATATGCTCAGAACATATGTGTTTCTTCAAACATACAGCCGGTAAACATAATTAAAATATGTATTAAAATATAAAATAAAAACAATAAAGTAGAACAAGGCTATAATAGACACCAAGAGATTTATACAGCCCTGTATTGAATAATTTGATGTCTATTGTTACAACTAGTGGTTGTGGTGTATTAGCACAATCCTTACCACGGCTAGCCTTTAATGCTGTGATAACCATTTAGTGGCTGTATGTACCTCTTGGTGACTATTTTAGTTTTGTTCCAGTTTATTGTTTTTATTTTATATATTATATAATTGAATAAATATTTTAATAATGTTTACTGGCTGAACCTTTGAAGAAATACTCTAGCATTTGCCATGTATGAGCCTTAAATAATACAGTTTGTCTGATATTATGCAGTATTTTTTCCTCCATCATATGTGAGTACGAATTTGGCTTTGTGAATTTGGTTTTTAATGAATATAGATGTTTTTGCACTATATGCGTCTTTTCTTCTCTTTTGGGAGCTGCAATATCCAGAAGACATATTTCTGTTTGGAAAGGACATTTTTCCATTGCGATATGTTCTTTTTATATTACATTGTTTTTATGTTTATGTTTGTGTTTAGTGTGATTATTTGACTTGGGTTAGCTCATTTACTTATATACCACCAGCTGCCTAATACAGGTTCTTATTGACTTCAACAGAAAGCTACTTTTGGATAACAGAATGTAAATCAGTTGGTAAAGAATTACATATTTTCCTCACTTGTACAGCCAGATTGGCACCATCTAAGTCATGACACCTGAGTGATGAATTGGGACTGGGAACTGCCCAATTCACAGATATAAATCGTTCTTACACAACAGATGAGCAACTTGAATGAAATACCTCTCTGTATTAAATGAACAAATAAAGATTAAAGGATTCATGTAACCTTTCAGATTCTTGGCAAGGTCAAAAACTGCTTCTTCTCAGCATTGGCTTCACTTTAGCAACCAATTTGGAGTCTCTTATTAAAATAATGCTTTATAACTCACTCCAGTTGCTAAATGGTTAAAGATGAAGGGAGGGGAGGATGTTTATGAGCTGTAAACTCTACTGGATCATCAGTCTTTGGGAAAATATGTTCAAGGGAGATTAGTTCCCATAAACCCCGCGGGAGTACAGTGAGGACATTAACAGCAGAGGACTAAATACTTCAACATTCTCCCCTCAACCTCTGTGAAAAAAAAGCCCCCACAATCATTAAATCATTAGGCCATTAAATGTTGTAACATGAACATTTTTACTGAAATAAGGGAAAGAGGCAAATTATTCAGTAAGTTTCAATTATAGCATTAAAACTAAAATATATCATTGAAAACTGGTGACAACCACTAAGACACACAAAAAAGTCTTCTTCCTCAACTGCTGGAGATATATCAACCCCTGTTATAATTATAGGGGTGTCCCTGGGAGCAGAGATATGTTTGTTCCTTAAAGGGACACAAAAATATTTTTTCTTCTTTTGTTATTGCACCTTAAAGGGACAGTATACACCAATTTTCATATAACTGCATGTAATAGACACTACTATAAAGAATAATCTGCACATGTACTGATATAAAATTCCAGTATACAACCCTTTAAAAACTTTCATAGAAGCTCCCAGTTTAGCTCTGTTAAAAAGGTAGCTAGTAGCACCCACTGCAAGTGGAAAATAACAGCCACTCCCCCTTTCTCTGCATATGAAAAGACTCTTTACACAAACAGGAGCAAGCTGGAGGAGGAATACATCAGTATTCTCCTAAAACTTTGGAGCTTGGTTAGGAGTCTGAAAATCAGAGCCATGTTATTTAAAAATAAGCAAAACTATACATTAAAAAAAAACTGTATGGGCTATATAAATAGATTATCTACACAAAATGTAGTGTATAATATCCCTTTAAGAGAAGAGGGAATGTTAAAATAAAGTACAGATTTATTTTGTTAAAAGGATGTTCTTGCACATTTTTTTGTCTTTATGAGGTCACCGCCCTGCTTAGCAGCCAGTGAGTAATCACAGTGACAATTCCCAATAGGACACCTCTTTTTGTGTAAAAATTGTGCTTTGTCCCACACTCCCTAAAGAGGCCAAAAAGTAACACCGGTAACCTAGGATTTTAAAATGTTGCAAATTGCCTAAACCAGCTACTTGATTTTCAGCATTTTCAAGCTACAGATGTTGCTTTTTGGACTCTCTAGGTGACAAGCACAGCTGTTTGCCAGATATGTTATCCTTAAAGGGACACTGAACCCAATGTTTTTCTTTTTGTAATTCAGAAAGAGCATGCAATTTTAAGCAACTTTCTAATTTGCTCCTATTATCAATTTTTCTTCATTCTCTTGCTATCTTTATTTGAAAAAGAAGGCATCTAAGCTTTTTTTGTTTCAGTACTCTGGACAGCACTTTTTTATTGGTGGATGAATTTATCCACCAATCAGCAAGGACAACCCAGGTTGTTCACCAAAAATGGGCCGGCATCTAAACTTACATTCGTGCATTTCAAATAAAGATACCAAGAGGTTGAAGAAAATTTGATAATAGGAGTAAATTAGAAAGTTGCTTAAAATTTCATGCTCAATCTGAATCACGAAAGAATAAATTTGGGTACAGTGTCGCTTTAAGCAAAACAAAAGAAATATCTAGTAATTACAAGGTGTTTACTGTCCCTTTGTGAGTCATATTTATCACTTAATTTTGATTTGATGATGATTTTTGTTTTACATAAAGTGTAATATGAACACAAATATCTATTATAGTCTCTATGTTGCACAAGATAAGAGAAATACAAGTGCCAGCCTGATACTGTACAGCATCATTAAATGTCTTCTTAAAGGGAAATTAAAATATTAACTGGATTTCCTAAACGCAGACCTGTCATCAATACCACTATGGGATAGCGACACACTGTTTGCAGAACATTCTTTAGATCTCCATTCTCACACTATAAAAATAGGAATCACAGATGGCATTATGCTATTCGCACCCTACAGTATATAATCACCAGTAAGATATCTATATAATAAAACATTTGCCATTTCTTTCTGTTAAATAAAAATACAATTTCTATTATTTACTACTGGGAATATTCAAGCATCAAATTTGTTTTAGGGACATGTATTTAACCCCTTAATGACCGGACCATTTTTCAATTTTCTTACCCTTAATGACAATGGCTATTTTTACATTTCTGCAGTGTTTGTGTTTAGCTGTAATTTTCCTCTTACTCATTTACTGTACCCACACATATTATATACCGTTTTTCTCGCCATTAAATGGACTTTCTAAAGATACCATTATTTTCATCATATCCTATAATTCACTATAAAGAAAAATATAAAATATGGGGAAAAAATTGAAAAAAACACACTTTTTCTAACTTTGACCCCCAAAATCTGTTACACATCTACAACCACCAAAAAACACCCATGCTAAATAGTTTCTAAATTTTTTCCCGAGTTTAGAAATACACAATGTTTACATGTTCTTTGCTTTTTTTGCAAGTTATAGGGCCATAAATACAAGTAGCACTTTGCTATTTCCAAACCCCTTTTTTTCAAAATTAGCGCTAGTTACATTGGAACACTGATATCTTTCAGGAATCCCAAAATATACCTTGACATGTATATATTTATATTTAGAAGACATCCCAAAGCATTGATCTAGGCCCATTTTGGTATATTTCATGCCACCATTTCACCGCCAAATGCGATCAAATAAAAAAAAATGTTGAATTTTTCTTTTTTTTTTTTCACAAACTTTAGGTTTCTCGCTGAATTTATTTACAAACAACTGTGCAATTATGGCATAAATGGTTGTAAATACTTCTCTGGGATCCCCTTTGTTCAGAAATAGCAGACCTATATGGCTTTGGCGTTGCTTTTTGGTAATTAGAAGGCAGCTAAATGCAGCTGCACACCACATGTGTATTATGCCCAGCAGTGAAGGGGTTAATTAGGGAGCTTGTAGGGAGCTTTTAGGTTTAATTTTAGCTTTAGTGTAGTGTAGTAGACAACCCAAATTATTGATCTAGGCCCATTTTGGTATATTTCATGCCACCATTTCACCGCCGAATACGATCAAATAAAAAAAAACTAAAATTTTTCACAATTTTAGGTTTCTCACTGAAATTATTTACAAACAACTTGTGCAATTATGGCACAAATGGTTGTAAATGCTTCTCTGGGATCCCCTTTGTTCAGAAATAGCAGACATATATGGCTTTGGTGTTGCTTTTTATTAATAATAAGGCCGTTAAATACTGCTGCGCACTACACTTGTAATATGCCCAGCAGTTAAGGGGTTAATTAGGTAGCTTGTAGGGTTAATTTTTAGCTTTAGTGTAGAGATCAGCCTCCCACCTGACACATCCCACCTCCTGACCCCCCCCTGACCCCCCTCAAACAGCTCTCTTCCCTCCCCCACCTCACAATTGTCACCGCCATCTTAAGTACTGGCAGAAAGTCTGCCAGTACTGAAATAAAAATATTTTTAATTTTTTTATTTTATTTTTTCATACAGTCTGCAGTGATGGATCCCCCCTTACCCCACAACCTCCCTGATCCCCCCATACATCTCTCTAACCCTCCCCCTCTATCTATTTGCCGCCATCTTGGGTACTGGCATCTGTCTGCCAGTACCCAATTTGCCCCCCAAAATATTTTTTTTTACTTTCTTTTATATAAAGTATTTATTTTCTGTAGTGTAGCTGGCCCCTCTAAATACTATACATCCCTCCCCCTCCCAGATCCCTTACTAAAGAAAGAGATCCCCTGCATCTACATTGATGCGCACCCGCCCCACACACCCCCGGCCGCAAATGCCTTCCCACCACTAACTGCCGACAATGATAGTCCGATTGGGGAATCCAAAACTAAGGTACATAGTGCCAAAAGATGCTCCCACCCACCAACGACTTTGTTTACATCCATAGCCGATGCAGATGGGGCCACAGAGTGGCCCTTTCTGCATCGGTATGTTAAATGGGGGATTGCAGTGATGCCTCAATATTGAGGCATCACTACAATCCCTTGTAAGCAGCTGGAAGCGATCATGATCGCTTCCAGCACTTCTAACAACAGAGGACGTACCAGGTACGTCAACTGTCATTAAGGGAAGTTTTTCCTATGACGTACCTGGTACATCCTCTGTCATTAAGGGGTTAAATGATTTTTTATATGTTCATTTAAATAAATATGATCTGTACATTTTAATACTGAAAAGGGTAAGAGTAAAAATAATGATGTCCATAACAATCCATTTTACCTGCTGGTATGTATTAAATACTTACAAATGTCTCCTTTTCCTTTATTTGGGCAGTTTATATGTCTGATTTTGCCTGTTGAAAGCACCACCTATACTATAAATATCAATACTGCAGCACTGGCTATAAAGCTATGTAAGAGCTGGCAGAAAACGTTGCCCTTGACATTAGTTCTATAGAATCAAATCTTAGTATTGAACATTGGAATTCAGTACTGGCAATATTAAAGGGATATGAAACCCAATTCAGATAGAACATGCAATTTTAAGCAACTTTCTTTTTCACTCCAATTATAATTTTTTCTTTATTCTCTTGGTATCCTTATTTGAAACTGAAATGTAGCCACCAATCAGCAAGCGATACCCAGGTTTTAAACCAAAAATGGGCCAGCTCCTAAGCTTACATTCCTGCTTTTTCAAATAAAGATACGAAAGGAACAAAGAAAAATTAATACTTAGAGGTAGATTTATTAAATGGCTGATGGACATGATCCACTGTCCGCCTGACATCGCTAAATTTAACATTACACAAGCATTTCTGGTGAAATGCTTGTGCAATGCCGCCTTCTGCAAATTTGCAGCCATTCGGCCACTAGCAGGGGGTGTCAATCATCCCGATCGTATCTGATCTGAAAGATTGCAGTCTGCCACCTCAGAGGTGGTGGAGAAGTTAAGGAGTAGCGGTCTTACGACCGCTGCTTCTTAACTTCTGTTTCCGTCGAGCTGGAAACTACCGGAGTAGATTGCAGCATCCACTACTTAATGAATCTACCCCTAGGAGTAAATTAGAAAGTTGCTTAAAATTGCTCTGATACATGAAAGTGTGATTTTGGGTTTCATATCCTTTTAATTATGTTCCACTTGCAATCTAGCCCATGGTTATTTATGCTCACTAATACAAATATTACATGCAATTAATTAGACTATATCATTTTTAATTTACTATTTGTCCCTTAAGTTGAATATGGTGTCTGCACAACTTCAGAATATTTCTGTATATATATATATTATGTATCTCCATGCATGTTAAGTGCCCAGTAACCAGTAGCACAAGGTTAGATGGTCACAAGAGAAGGTCACCCATCCTCCCCATCATCTCACCATAGCCTCCATACGAGCCCTTCGCTCCTCTTCCTCTTTTTTCTTCCTCATATTCTCCAGGTCTTGCTTTGCTTCTACAAACGACTGCACAAAGGTGTCAAAGATGCCAAAAAACTCATCTGGCTGCATTTTGCCCTCAGCTTCTCCGAAATGCTTCATTGCCTTGGCGTACTATCAAATGGAAACAAGGGAGCCCGTTACAGACAGCAAGAGGAGTCAATCATATGACGCAAAAGCACAAAGTCTATAATAACACTGCAAGACTCCTCACTGTGCTCAGTAGTTTAACCCTCTAAACTTAAATAAACAGCAAGCTAAATTCTCCTGGCTGATGCGCCTACAGCATAAGACAAGGTGTTATAAACAGTACAGTAAGTTGCTTTTAGGAACGTATACATTTTAAAGAAGATGCTAAAAATATCCATAAATTATACTTAGAACATTTAAAGTCCCAAAGAAGTCTATATTAGTATCATCTACCAGTAATAGTGCATGTAAACTGATTTAAAGGAACAACATTAAAGTTTCATGATTCAGAAATTGTCAGATAGTACAATTAAAAAATAAATACATTTCCAGTTTACTTCTATTAACAAATTTAAATTTTTCTCCAGTATGCTTTTTTTGAAGCTTCCTTTTCAGAAGAGCATACTGAAGTACGCTCAGATGCGTGCACGTGACTTGATTACTTTGGGCCAGATTAAAAGCAGAGCAGTATTTAATGCTCCCGCTCAAGCGCTGACTCCGCTAGAAGTAAGCTTTTTGCACGCGTTGGGTACCGCTTGTATTAAAAGTTGAAAGTAAACTGTTTTCACTCATGCGCTAACCCGCTGTGTGTAAAAAGCCGAACTTAGATAACGTATAACGTATTTCCCTATAGAAGTCAAAGGAACAAATAAAAGTGGAAAAAAACTAACACTCTACTCGCACGCAAACCTGATAGCATATTCTCAAGTGTGCTAACCCGAAATGAATATATAAATATTTCACATTCTATTGTTCTTCACATTAATTCATAAATACACATTTATATATATATACATATCCGATGATATAGGTATATATATATATATATATATATATATATATATATATATATACATACACACAGTATCTCACAAAAGTGAGTACACCCCTCACATCTTTGTAAATATTTTATTATATCTTTTCATGTGACAACACTGAAGAAATGACACTTTGCTACAATGTAAAGTGGTGAGTGTACAGCCTGTATAACAGTGTAAATTTGTTGTCCCCTCAAAATAACTCAACACACAGCCATTAATGTCTAAACCGTTGGCAAAAAAAGTGAGTACACCCCTAAGTGGAAATGTCCAAATTGGGCCCAATTAGACATTTTCCCTCCCCGGTGTCATGTGACTCGTTAGTGTTACAAGGCTCAGGTGTGAATGGGGAGCAAAATTCTCTCTGAGAATCTAATAAAAAGAATTGTTGCTCTACATAAAGAGGGCCTAGGCTAAAAGAAGATTGCCAAGACCCTAAAACTGAGCTGGAGCATGGTGGGCAAGACCATACAGCGTTTTCACAGGACAGGTTCCACTCAGAACAGGCCTCACCATGGTCGACCAAAGAAGTTGAGTGCACGTGCCTCCTCCAATCATGGCATGGCCTCAGGCAATGTTTGCTCTGGGGGGGGAGCCGTGATTGGAGGAAGCCGGATTCTTCATTTCTGACGTATGAAGAGACGAGCGGCAGGCAGGGGAATCGCTGGTCCGGCTTTCAAGAAGAAAAGGTAAGCATTTTAACAAAACCGCGGAGGTGTAAACTTTCATGCATGAAAGTGCCCCTGTTTTAATAGGATTTTTAAAAACCGGGCACACATTCTTCAAAGTTTACATTCACTCTAAGGCTCGCCTTTTTTTTTTTTTTTTTTCTCATTTATTGGTGCTGTGGAAACCAGTTGAAACGATAGTAAGGTGGTAGATTTAAATCATCCTGATCCAATCAGGATGACTGGCAGCCCCTGTTAGCGGGCTATTGGTTGTCAGCGAGCAGGGGGAGGCATTGCACAAGAAATGCTTGTGCAATGTTAAATGCAGACAGTATATGCTACCCCAAATCATGTCGCCAGACCTATAATAAATGGAGCCCTATAAATTTAATGTTTAATTAATGATAATTTTCTGACTAAATGATTATGTTACATGATTTAAAGACCTCAATTCTCAGGTATTATAGTTAAAATCTTTACTCCACGCATTCCTTTTTCTCTCTCCCTTATGTCTGATTTGTTACTGTTCTTTAAATATATCAAATTTTAAAGTAATTCAGGCCACCATGAAATACTAAATGCAAAGCCTAAAACAACATTTAAATTTCTAAGTAAAGCTTAAAAGTCAAAACAATACACAACCAATTCATGCCAAGATCATAACATTAAAAATAATCAGCCAAATGTTCCGGGATAATTTATAGAGCATATTTTTATCCAGTAACCATATGTCTGATTTTAGCAGTTATGTGACGGGGGCCGTAAGACACTTCACAGACTCTTTATTAGTGGTTTTGAAAAAATAAAGGGTCTGAGTTACTCAAGGCTAAAACTGTGTAAAAGTCATTTGGAGAAATGTAGCTACTAAATTTTGGAAAATGAAATATGGTTGTTTTAATGGTGATTAAAGCAGAACATTAGCAGTGATGACTCAGTGCAGTGAGTGCAGAAGTGTTTAGACATCTGTCATGTATCAAGGTTTTCAGCATAAATAACCTCTTTGTAATTAGCTCTTGAAATTCCTAATCTGTTCTTCTCTAAAAACTAAAAGGATAATCTCTGAATGTGAAATATCTCATTTTATTTCAACTTAACTGATAAGATAAAAACTTGCAGAATACCAGAGAAATCCCATGAAACGTACAGATGATAGAATTCCCCTTTATCGTGTTATTATTAAATCACTTTAATACCACCCTGTTGTGCTGTCACATTACCCAATGAACCTTGCACCTGTTACAATGATTTCCTAAGAAGTATCTCACATGGTTTACTGGAATACAGAATGTGTATAGATGTCTATAAGTGAGCGAGCACCAGCTAAACCATTACGATCTTTGTATTTAAAAGGACAGTGTACTGAAAATATTTCTTCCCTTTAATGTGTATTAAATGTGCTTACAACTAGCTGTGGTTTCCCTTTATTTTGCCATGTGCAATAATTGCTTTATCCTGTTAAAGCCACCACCATTTACTAAAAATATCAAGACTGCAGTATTGACTATAAAAACAGATATAAAACAGGCAATACTAAAGACTGTGCAAACAAGGCTGCGTGGGAACCCTGGGGTTGATCGTAATCTCTAAACTTTATATAGGGCCAGAGAAGATCGCAAACATTTGTGCGGGACCGATAAGGGGTTTATTGCAGGTGTTTGCACTCGTCTGGCTTATTGCTCGTATTACAAGTTGAAAGTAAACGTGATTTACACTAGAATGATTACCTCGTCCTCAGAGCTCTGTTTCTCAAAACAAAAAAGTATCACAAAACACATAAAAAATACATTACACAGTACAGTTACACTCATAATAACACCATCTAATAAAAAATACATTACACAGTACAGCTACACTCATAATAACACTATCTAATAAATATACATTACACAGTACAGTTACACTCATAATAACACCATCTAATAAATATACATTACACAGTACAGTTACACTCATAATAACACTGTCTAATAAATATACATTACACAGTACAGTTACACTCATAATAACACTGTCTAATAAATATACATTACACAGTACAGTTACACACATAATAACACTATCTAATAAAAAATACATTACAACGTACAGTTACACGCATAATAACACTATCTAATAAAATACATTATACAGTACAGTTACACTCATAATAACATCATCTAATAAATATACATTACATAATATAGTTACACTCATATTAACACTATCTAATAAATATACATTACACAGTACAGTTAAACTTATAATAACACTATCTAATAAATATACATTACACAGTACAGTTACACTCATAATAACATCATCTAATAAATATACATTACACAGTACAGTTACACTTATAATAACACTATCTAATAAAATACATTACACAGTACAGTTACACTCATATTAACACTGTCTAATAAATATACATTACACAGTATAGTTACACTCATAATAACACCATCTAATAAACATACATTACACAGTACAGTTACACTCATAATAACACTATCTAATAAATATACATTACACAGTACAGTTACACACATAATAACACCATTTAACAAATATACATTACACAGTACAGTTACACTCATAATAACACCATCTAATAAATATACATTACACAGTACAGTTACACTCATAATAACACTATCTAATAAATATACATTACACAGTACAGTTACACTTATAATAACACTATCTAATAAAATACATTACAAAGTACAGTTACACTCATATTAACACTATCTAATAAATATACATTACACAGTACAGTTACACTTATAATAACACTATCTAATAAATATACATTACACAGTACAGTTACACTCATAATAACATCATCTAATAAATATACATTACACAGTACAGTTACACTTATAATAACACTATCTAATAAAATACATTACACAGTACAGTTACACTCATATTAACACTGTCTAATAAATATACATTACACAGTATAGTTACACTCATAATAACACCATCTAATAAACATACATTACACAGTACAGTTACACTCATAATAACACTATCTAATAAATATACATTACATAGTACAGTTACACTCATAAAAACACTATCTAATAAATATACATTACATAGTACAGTCACACTCATAATAACACTATCTAATAAATATACATTACACAGTACAGTTACACTCATAATAACACTATTTAATAAATATACATTACACAGTACTGTTACACACATAATAACACTGTCTAATAAATATACATTACACAGTACAGTTACACTCCTAATAACACTGTCTAATAAATATACATTACACAGTACAGTTACACTCATAATAACACTGTCTAATAAATATACATTACACAGTACAGTTACACTCATAATAACACTGTCTAATAAATATACATTACACAGTACAGTTACACTCATAATAACACTATCTAATAAAAAATACATTACACAGTACAGTTACACTCATAATAACACTGTCTAATAAATATACATTACACAGTACAGTTACACTCATAATAACACTATCTAACAAAAAATACATTACACAGTAGAGTTACACTCATAATAACACTATCTAATAAAAAATACTTTACACAGTACAGTTACACTCATAATAACACCATCTAATAAAAAATATTCCAAAAAAATATTGGACACAAAAGTTATAAGGACTCAAAGATATGAGGTCTCATGTTAGAAAAAAAAAGCAGGCAAATGGCTTTACCATAGAGATACGGCTTTACCATATAGATACGGCTTTACCATAGAGATACGGCTTTACCATAGAGAAACATATACATAACTCTAATGGGGCCGAATTATCAAACTCCAAATGGAGCTTGATGGCCCTGTTACCGCGTGCGCCTTCAGGCTCGCTGGAAACAGCAGTTATGAAGTAGCAGTCTCTAGACAGCTGCTCCATAACTTGTCCGTCTGCTCTGAGAACATCAATCCGCCCAATCCTATACAATAAAGCTAATTGACATCCCTGCTTGCGGCCTGTTGGCCGCAAATCTGTAGTGGGCGGCATTGCACAAGCAGTTCACCAGAACTGCTTGTGCAATGATAAATGCCGACTACGTATGCTGTCTGCATTTATCGATGTGTGGCAGATATGATACGCTACATCATATTATGTCCGCTCACACTTTGGTAAATTGGCCCCATAGGGGCCTATTTATCAAGCTGTCAACCACAAATACGCTGGAATTCCGCAGCGTAATTGTGGCGAGCCTGATTCGCCTTATTTATCAAAGGCTACAGACCGGCAAAAGTAGAATTTTGTGACGTAACATACGATCCGCCGGTCTCAGTCTGACACAGATCAATGTTTACGTCATTACAGATGTTCCGAATGCAAATTCGGCACTATCTGACTACTTTTGCTACTTAACAAATAACTAGAAGGTACGCTCGCCACTATTCCGGCCCAGCGTACCTGGCTTTCAATCCGCCGCCCTGGAGGCGGCGGATGCCATAGGAATCAATGGGAGTCTGAAAGCAGCGAAAAAGCTCATGTTCACTGCTGCCCGATATCCCATTGATTCCTATGGGAGAATAAAAGTTATGTTTACACCTAACACCCTTGATTCTTGATAAAGCCCAGAAGGGTGAAACGCATTGAATGGGACCTGCTACACTGTACTACACTTCATTTACTACTGTCACAAAGCTGTGTGACCCTGCAACTTTAAACTTTTCTCCTGACCCTGCAAGTTAAAATCTACCTTTGGTAACTTCAGGGAACACGGTGTTACTGCTAAACACTGACCAAAGATTTCTTCAAACCTTAAGAAGTCTGAGGGAACCCAGATGAAAACAATATTTGGGCTATAAGAAGAAAGGAAAACAAAAAAGGATAACTACATCACCAGAACGGATCATCACCCCTGACCTCTGAATCAAAGAGAAGGTCAGGTGACTTATCAGAAGCACCAGGAACAAACAGTCTGTGAATCCCTCACAGTGAAGAATATCAGCGGTTGCAACCAGGACAGATTAAGGTACCTCTACACTAATTTGCACTGCGGTTTTTTAAAACACGCAAACTGAACTTTAAAGACATCAAGGTATTCCTATGTTAAATTAACCATTTCCATTAACCACGATTGTTTTGGCACCAGAATCAGAATAACGGCTGGTTTTTGCCTTTTTAACTATCCAGCACACCTGAGCCAATTATATGTGCAAGGAAAGTAACTGTGTAACTTTATAACGGTATTTGTTACTGAAGAACTGTAAAGCTGTTACGCTCCACTTCTAATCACAGTTGAACCAAAGCCGTTACGCTCACCTTCTAATTACAGTTGAATCCATTTGAACATTAGCGCTGAATCTATTTGCTTTTCATATATTAGGATTGATACATTTGTGCCTTTTAAATATTCAATTCACCATTTATCTTAGAATTTGTTGCTTGCCATATGTTATCTATAGAATTAATTCCTTTATACCTGGAATTCTAGGGTTTATCAATATATGGTTCTAGTCTGTTTTTATAAGTGTTGTATAAGGGAGACGTCCCTTTATTAATTAGGAATAACATTTGCTGTTGTTTTTATGTGTTACAAGATTGTATAAAACATAAGTTAGATTGGTATCATCATTTCCTAGCTTTTTTTAGCGCTGCTAAATAAACCCCATTTTTTCTTCCTATCCACCATTTAGTTCTCTTTGAGGGAAGAACTTTTTTAGCAGCAGGAATCCACCTTTAGGCGCTCCTATCACACTACACATATACACCTAACACCCTAACATGTACCCCAAGTCTAAACACCCCTAATCTGCCACCCCCTACACCGCTGCAACCTACATTATACTTATTAACCCCTATTCTGCCGCCCGACCACCGCAACTAAATAAATGTATTAACCCCTAAACCGCCAGCCCCCATTATCTTGATCCAGATTTATCAGAGGGGACAAATCTGTGTAATCCCCATTCCACTGACTGAGCATGCATAATTGCAGCGGTCTGAGATGTAGGCGCGCAAATGGCACTATGTCCATCGCCGCTACCATTAAGCCGATCACTTCCATGCACTGAGCCACCGAAGGGCGCGGAATGTAGTGAAGAACACGGCAGGAATTTAGAAGCTTTGATAACCTGGACTCCGTCAGGTAAATTTTCATTTCTACAGAATCTATCAGAGTTCCTAGGAAGGAAACCCTTGTGAGGGGTGATAGAGAACTCTTTCCCTCGTTCACTTTCTACCCATGCGACCTCAGAAATGCCAACACTATGTCCGTATGAGATTTGGCAATTTGGAAGTTTGACGCCTGTATCAGGATGTCGTCTAGATAAGGGGCTACTGCTATGCCCCGTGGTCTTAGGACCGCCAGAAGAGACCCCAGAACCTTTGTAAAAATTCTTGGGGCTGTAGCTAACCCGAAGGGAAGAGCCACAAACTGGTAATGCCTGTCTAGAAAGGCAAACCTTAGGAACCGATGATGATCTTTGTGAATCGGTATGTGAAGGTAAGCATCCTTCAAATCCACTGTGGTCATGTACTGACCCTCCTGGATCATAGGTAGGATTGTCCGAATAGTTTCCATTTTGAATGATGGAACTCTGAGGAATTTGTTTAAGATCTTTAGATCCAAAATTGGTCTGAAGGTTCCCTCTTTTTTGGGAACTTACATTAATCCGGTATCAGCAGCATTTTCTAGCAAATTCCATCCCTAGAAAAACTTAACTGCACATACCTTATTGCAGGATACCCTGCACGCCATTCTCCCTCTGAAGTTACCTCACTCCTCAGACATATGTGAGAATAGCAGTGGATCTTAGTTACTTCTGCTAAGATCATAGAAAAACACAGGCAGATTCTTCTTCTAAATGCTGCCTGAGATAAAATAGTACACTCCGGTACCATTTAAAAACAATAAACTTTTGATTGAAGAAAAAACTAACTATATTTTACCACTTTCCTCTTACTACCTCCAGCTATGTTGAGAGCTTGCAAGAGAATGACTGGGTATGGCAGTTAGGGGAGGAGCTATTTAGCAGCTCTGCTGTGGGTGATCCTCTTGCAACTTCCTGTTGGGAAGGAGAATATCCCACAAGTAATGGATGATCCGTGGACTGGATACACCTAACAAGAGAAAAGGCAGTTAGCTCTTTTGCAGGCCCAAAGTCCCTAACCTAAAAATAAAACTCACCCAATACACCCTTAAAAAAACCTAACACTAACCCCCTGAAGATCGACTTACCGGGAGACGTCTTCATCCAAGCCGGGCCGAAGTCCTCAATGAAGCCGGGAGAAGTCTTCATCCAAACCAGGCGAAGTGGTCCTCCAGACGGGCATCTTCTATCTTCATCCATCCGGCGTGGAGCGGGTCCATCTTCAAGACATCGGACGCGGAGCATCCTCTTCATCTGACGACTAAAGCTGAATGAAGGTACCTTTAAGTGACGTCATCCAAGATGGCGTCCCTTAGATTCCAATCAGCCAATAGAGCCAATAGAATGCGAGCTCAATCCTATTGGCTGATTGGATCAGCCAATAGGATTGAAGTTCAATCCTATTGGCTGATTGCATCAGCCATTAGGATTTTTTCTACCTTAATTCCGATTGGCTGATAGAATTCTATCAGCCAATCGGAATCTAAGGGACGCCATCTTGGATGACGTTACTTAAAGGTACCTTCATTCAGCTTTAGTCGTCGGATGAAGAGGATGCTCCGCGTTGGGTGTCTTGAAGATGGACCCGCTCCGCGGCGGATGGATGAAGATAGAAGATGCCGTCTGGATGAAGACTTCTGCCCATCTGGAGGACCACTTCGCCCGGCTTGGATGAAGACTTCTCCCGGCTTCGTTGAGGACTTCAGCCCGGCATGGATGAAGATGATCTTCAGGGGGTTAGTGTTAGGTTTTTTTAAGGGTGTATAGGGTGGGTTTATTTTTAGGTTAGGGACTTTGGGCCTGCAAAAGAGCTAACTGCCCTTTTAAGGGCAATGCCCATCTAAATGCCATTTTCAGGGCAATGTACTTAAGCTAATTTAATTTAATTTAGGTAATTGTATTTAATTTAGTTAATTTATTTAATTATAATGTAGTGTTAGGTGTTAGTGTAACTTAGGTTAGGTTTTATTTTACAGGTAAATTTGTATTTATTTTAGCTAGGTAGTTATTAAATAGTTAATAACTATTAGGGGTTAATACATATAATGAAGGTGGCGTCGGTGTCCGGAGCAGAAGATTAGGGGTTAAAAATTATAATGTAGGTGTTGGCGATGTCGGGGGCGGCAGATTAGGGGTTAATAAGTGTAAGATTAGGGGGGTTTAGACTCAGGGTTCATGTTAGGGTGTTGGGTGTAGACATAACTTTTGTTTCCCCATAGGAATCAATGAGGCTGCATTAAGGAGTTTTACGTTGCTTCTTTGCAGGTGTTAGACTTTTTCTAAGCCGGCTCTCCCCGTTGATATCTATGGGGAAATCGTGCACGAGCACGTACGACCAGCTCACCGCTGACTTAAGCAGCGCTGGTATTGGAGAGCGGTAATGAGCAAAATTTTTCTCAACGCTCACTTCTTGTCTTTTAACGATGGGTTTCTGAAAACTCGTAATACCAGCGCTGCATGTAAGTTAACGGTGAGACAAAACTGCTCGTTAGCACCGCATAGCGGGCCCTAGGTTCTAGCTGCTGATTGGTGCCTGCATATATATATATATACCGATTGTCATTGGCTCACCCATGTGTTCTGTTAGAAACCAGTAGCACTTTGCTACTCCTTCAACAAAGCATAACAAGAGAATTAGACAAGTTTGATAATAGAAGTAAACTGGAAAGTTGTTTAAAATTGTATGTTCTACCTAAATCATGAAAGAAAATGTTGGGGTTTTATTGTCCCTGCACTAGAAGTAAGCTTTTTGCACACATCAGGTAGTGCGTGTATTAGAAGTTGAACGTAAAATGTTTTTGCACAAGCGCTAACCTGAAGTTCACAAAAAGCCCAAGTTAGAATATTGTGACCGTGTTAACGTATTACCCCATAGAAGTAAAAAGGAACAAGAAAAGTGGAACCCGACATGAATATTAATATTTCCCATCGCAATGTTCTTCACATAGCAGAATATATATTATATTTATTCATAAATACATATTTATATACAGTATATATATATATATATATATATATATATATATATATATATATATATATATATATATATATATATATATAAAATGTTTTTTTTTTTTAAATACTGTAAATATCTATATATATATTTAGGTAGATTAGAGTCAGTAAGAAAGGCACTCCATATACAGGATAGCAGCTTCCAGGGTGCACTTCAAAAAATCATCAGATATATAAATAGAAAAAGGCACTCACTGGTATAAAATAAAATATAACATTTAATGGTTCAAGTTAAGAATGCATGACGTTTCGGAGGTATTACACCCCCTTTATCAAATGCATGATACAAACAGTTTGAATCTACAAAAAGCAGTATTTTACTACTGCTTTTTGTAGATTCAAACTGTTTGTATCATGCATTTGATAAAGGGGGTGTAATACCTCCGAAACGTCATGCATTCTTAACTTGAACCATTAAATGTTATATTTTATTTTATACCAGTGAGTGCCTTTTTCTATTTATTTATTTATATATATATTTATATATATATATATATATATACACGCCCAGATAGATATATATAGAAATATCTATTGAAAAATACTTAGATTCTATTCTACTATATGCAGAACATTGGAATGTGAAATATTTACAGTAAATACACAGTATAGCACTTTATTAAAAATAAATATTGCATAAATATGCTTTATCATGTTTTCATCTACTTGTTAGCAAAGGGCACCAATGCATATATATATATATATATATATATATATATATATATATATATATATATATATATATATATATATATATATATATATATATGTGTGTATATATGTATTTATGTATGTGTATGCGTGTATATGCCTGTAAATACATATATACACATATACATTAATAAATAATAAATACATATGTACACATATACATGAATAAATAATAAATACATATATACACATATACATTAATAAATAATAAATACATATATACACATATACATGAATAAATAATAAATACATATATACACATATACATGAATAAATAATAAATACATATATACACATATACATGAATAAATAATAAATACATATGTACACATATACATGAATAAATAATAAATACATATATACACATATACATTAATAAATAATAAATACATATGTACACATATACATTAATAAATAATAAATACATATATGCACATATATATGAATAAATAATAAATACATATATACACATATACATGAATAAATAATAAATAAATATGTACACATATACATGAATAAATAATAAATACATATATACACATATACATTAATAAATAATAAATACATATGTACACATATACATTAATAAATAATAAATACATATGTACACATATATACGTACGTTTTTAGACATGTATATTTGCCTTTTTTTCTTACATCTGAGACCTCATATCTTATAACTTTTTTGTGCAATATTTTTTGATGAATTTTTAATCAGGCAGTGTTATTATGAGTGTGTCATTTGTAATGTATTTTTGATGTTTTGTGACACTTTTTTGCCTGGTGTAACAGTTAATCAGAGCTCTGTGGTCATGGTAATCATTCTATTTACATGTGAAACCTTAAAGTGAATGTAAATTTAGATGAAAAAGTGCCCGGTTTTAAAAAATATGATTAAAAACAGGGGCACTTTAATTCATCAAAATTTACATTTCACTCGTGTTGTGAAAATACTTAACTTTTAATCTTGACAGCGGCTGCATCGCTTCCCCCGCCCGTCGCAAAGCCTCTTCCCGGGTCTAAAATGAGGAATCCGGCTTCCTTCAATCACGGCGTCGGCGTTGAATCAAACACTGATTTCCCCCGGGGGGGGGGGGGGAGAAGCCATGATTGGAGGATGACCGATCCATAATTTCTGACGTATGAAGAGGCTTGCGACGACCGGTGGAATCAGTGGAGCGGCTTTCAAGATTAAAAGGTAAGCATTTTCACAACACGAGTGAAATGTAGATTTTGATGAATTAAAGTGCCCCTGTTTTTAATCAGATTTTTTTTAAAACCGGTTACTTTGTCATCGAAATTTACATTTACTTTAATGTCAAAATGATAAAATAGGGCTATAATTTGTGACAAATCCTGTGTCAGTATTGAATCTTTACTTATCAGTGAGAGTGAACTTCTGTATATATTATGTTGTATTTCTGTCTGTTCTGGATTCTTACTGACGTGGTATTAACAGAGGGAAAGAGGAAGAATTTAGTGGAAGATTAATGGGATTCTAATGGCCAGGAACATCTCATTGCTGTGCCTGACTGTTTTATGACACTCTCCTCTACATTTCTCACACCTCTTAAGGCATAAGCTCCTTTACTTCAGTTCCACTGTAAATATTTTACTGAAATCCATATCCACTTGGCTAAACCTTTGTTTGAGTTATCTTTGGTGTTTTTAATGGCAATGATAAAGTGCTGAAATATCAAGACTTTGAAATGTCTGCTGTAATACAGATGATCTCAATGGACCTTTTTGCTGGTGAAATAAAAAATATAGATGTCATGCACACCTCTTATAACTCATTGTTTAACCCCTTGAGTGCAGAGTCTCTTTAACCCTTAGTTGCTGGAGAGGGGTGAAAGGCAATGCAAATTTAGTGCGGCTGCCCTTTCTCATAGTCAAGGGGTTAAACAGACATTGAATCGAAACGTTTTTATTACTGAGTGACCAGCAATTAAATATGCAGAACATTTTATTTGACTGCAAAAAGTAAAAGGTGTTTTTTAATTGAAACTAATTTATCACTATCAATTGTGCATATCTGTTTAAAGCTCATTGGCTAATAGGTACAACTCCCGTAACTCTGTTGGTGGAGAGGGAAATACAAGTGTAAGCCCAACAATAAAACATTTTTTTGTTCATGAGACGAACACGCACATAAAAAAAAAGATATATGGTTAAATGTTCTCTTTCATATGAAAGAAAAATGAATCAAACCTATTCTCTGCTGCACCCACCCCAAAGAGGATTTGTGTGGTTAAACATTGTAGTGGAAACAACAATTAGATGCTGAATATCTCATTTGTATTTCTTACCCAGAGATCTCTGGTGCATTGTTAACCACGATGTATACAGAATACTTCTGGGAAAAAGCAAGTGGGAATACTATCCTGGTGTGCTAATTGGCTATACAATCATTTTTATATATATATATATATATATATATATATATATATATATATATATATATATATATATATATATATATATATATATATATATATATATATATATATATATATATATATATATATATATAAATATCTATTTAACCCTTTGAGTGCTAAGCACTTTCCCACCTGGGTGCTAAGTTGATTTCATTTATTTTTTTACTTTTTTATTTTGTGAAACAAAATGTTTTACCTTTTTTTTTAATTTTTTCCAGATCCCCAAGACTAACACCATTACACCAAAGGCGATTACCTTTCCAATGGTGGGTCTTGGGGGTCTGTAGCTGCTTAGATGCCTGAGATACAGGCTTCTAAGCAGCATGCTCCCTTTCCCTATACTTTGTATTGACAAATTGTTAATAAAGTTGCGCAGTGACGTCATCACATCATTGCGTGTGACGTCACCTCGCAAAACGTGATGCCCTGGCAATGCCTGTCACTTTACAGGCACGATTGCCGGGGTAGGAGCGGATGGGAGCCCCCAGATCTCCCTCAAGGTGGAAAAGTGCTAGTGACGGCTCTGAGCCGTCATTAGCACCAGAGTGGGAAACTCTGTGACAGCTCAGAGCCGTCATTAGCACTCAAAGGGTTAAAAAAACTTAGAACATCTTCCCCTATGTGAAGAACATTGGAATGTGAAATATTTACAGTACATACACAGTTAAAAACTTTATTAAATATGAATATTGCATAAATATAATTGTACGTTTTCAGCTACTTGACTGCAAAGAGCTCCAATGCTCTTATTTATATATATATACATATGTATTTATGTGTTTATATGTCTGTAACAGATATACACACATATAAATACATAAGTACACACATATAAACATAAATATATACATACATATGCATATTAGAAAGTTTGTATATGCATACCTTTTAATGCAATGATTTTATTTTTATTTTAGCATTTTTATCAGAGTCCTATTATGTGTGTAACTGTACTTTTAAATTTATTTTTGATGTGTTTTGTGCCACTTTTATGTCTCATGTAACCAGAGCTCTAAAGTTGAACTAACCCGACGCAAGTTCAATTTGATTGCGCTAATACGCTATTTCTGTTGCATGCAAAAAGCCAGAAAAATCCAATGTCGCCTGTGTTCAACAGTTAGCGCCACTTGTAATCTAGCCCTTTATCGTAACATTTTAGAATAAAAGAAAATATTTTGAACAAGATTAATCCCTGCACATTTTTATTTGAGATTTTATATTTGTTTAATTTCCCTTTAAAGATCAGTATAGAAAATCAACCTGATCGAAAACCCTCTGCAGGGGGTGGCATTTCACCAGCAGTTTACTTTACAAGAACCTTTTCAGGGCAATTGGGAGCTTAGGTTTTTTTAGATAGGATTTTATTTGGGGGTTGGTTGTGTGGGTGGTGGATTTTACTGTTGGGGGAGTTGTTTGTATTTTTATTTACAGGTAAAAGAGCTGATTACTTTGGGGCAATGCCCCGCAAAAGGCCCTTTTAAGGGCTATTGGTAGTTTAGTTTAGGCTAGGGTTTTTTTTTTTTATTTTGGAGGGGCTTTTTTATTTTGATAGGGCTATTAGATTAGGTGTAATTAGTTTAAATATCTTGTAATTTGTTTTTTATTTTGTGTAATTTAGTGTTTGTTTTTGTAATTTAGGTAATTGTATTTAATTTAGATAATTTATTATGGTGGATCATGTCCGATCGCACCATAATAAATAGGCCCCATAATGTCTACTGGTTTTTACCTTTTATTTAGCTTTTTGGGGTTTAAACAGAATTAAAGGCAGCCATTTGTGCAGTAATAAAATGCTATTACACTTTAGAGTGCTTTATTATTTTTAAATTTTTTAAATCAGCCAATTAAACTAGTTTTCATCTTATAGGTGTATGTGAATTTTCAAACACCTAATAGACGGCTAGATTACGAGTTTTGCGGTAAGAGGGGTGCGGTGCTAACTTGCATTTTATTGTCACCGCTCACTTCCCTACAGCGCTGGTATTACAGGTTTACAAAAACCCGGCGCTATCAGGCAAGAAGTGAGCGTAGAGCAAAATTGTGCTCCATACCGCACTCCAATACCAGCGCTGCTTAAGTCAGTGGTGAGCTGGTTATACCTGCTTGTGCACGATTTCTCCATAGACATCAATGGGGAGAGCCGGTTAAAAAAAAGCCAAACACCTGCAAAAAAGCAGCGTAAAGCTCCGTAACGCAGCCCCATTGATTCCTATGGGGAAAGAAAATGAATGTTTACACCTAACACCCTAACATGAACCCCGAGTCTAAACAACCCTAATCTTACACTTATTAACCCCTAATCTGCCGCTCCGGACATCGCCACCACTATAATAAACATATTAACCCCTAAACCGCCACACTCCCACCTCGCAAACACTAGTTAAATATTATTAACCCCTAATCTGCTGTCCCTAACATCGCCGCCACCTACCTACATTTATTTACCCCCTAATCTTCCACCCCAAACTCACTGCCACTATACTGAAGTTATTAACCCCTAAACCTAAGTCTAACCATAACCCTAACACCCCCTAACTTAAATATAATTAAAATAAATCTATATAAAATCTCCTATTAAAACTAAATAGTTACCTGTAAAATAAACCCTAAGCTAGCTATAATATAAATAATAGTTATATTGTAGCTATCTTAGGTTTTATTTTTATTTTACAGTCAAGTTTGTATTTATTTTAACTATGTAGAATAGTTACTAAATAGTTATTAACTATTTAATAACTACCTAGCTAAAATAAATACAAATTTACCTGTAAAATAAAACCTAACCTGTCTACAATTAAATAAATTACCTAAATTAAATACAATTACCTAAATTACAAAAACAAACAAACACTAAATTACACAAAATAAAAAACAAATTACAAGATATTTAAACTAATTACACCTAATCTAATAGCCCTATCAAAATAAAAAAAGCCCCCCAAAATTAAAAAAAACCTAGCCTAAACTAAACTACCAATAGCCCTTTCAGGGCAATGGGGAGCTTAGGTTTTTTTTATTTAGGATTTTATTTGGGGGATTGGTTGTGTGGGTGGTGGGTTTTACTGTTGGGGGGGTTGTTTGTATTTTTTTTTTACAGGCAAAAGAGCTGATTTCTTTGGGGCAATGCCCCGCAAAAGGCCCTTTTAAGGGCTATTGGTAGTTTAGTGTAGGCTGGGGGGGGTTATTTTGGGGGGCTTTTTTATTTGATAGGGCTATTAGATTAGGTGTAATTAGTTTAAATATCTTAGAATTTGTTTTTTATTTTGTGTAATTTAGTGTTTTTTTTTTTGTAATTTAGGTATTTGTATTTAATTGAGGTAATTGTATTTAATTTAGGTAATTTATTTAATTGTAGTGTAAGGTTAGGTGTTAGTGTAAGACAGATTAGGTTTTATTTTACAGGTAAATTTGTATTTATTTTAGCTAGGTAGTTAGTAAATAGTTCTACCTAGTTAAAATAAATACAAAATTGCCTGTAAAATAAAAATAAACCCTAAACTAGATACAATACAACTATTAGTTATATTGTAGCTAGCTTAGGGTTTATTTTACAGGTAAGTATTTTGTTTTAAATAGGAATTATTTTGGTAATGATAGTAGGTTTTCTTTAGATTTATTTTAATTATATTTAAGTTAGGGGGTGTTAAGGTTACACTTAGATTTAGGGATTAATAAATTTAGTATAGTGGCGGTGATGTTGGGGGCGGCAGATTATGGGTTAATAAATGTAGGTAGGTGGCGGCGATGTTAGGGGCAGCAGATTAGGGGTTAATAATATTTAACTAGTGTTTACGATGTGGGAGTGCAGCGGTTTAGAGGTTAATATGTTTATTCTAGTGGCGGCGATGTCCGGAGCAGCAGATTAGGGGTTCGTATTTTATTTTAGTGTTTGAGATGCGGGAGGGCCTCGGTTTAGGGGTTAATAGTTAGTTTATGGGTGTTAGTGTACTTTTTAGCAGTTTAGTTATAAGTTTTATGCTAAGGCTTTGTAGTGTAAAACTCATAACTACTGACTTTAGAATGCGTTACGAATCTTGCGGGATAGGTAGTACCGCTCACTTTTTGGCCTCCAAAAAAAAGCTTGTAATACTGGTGCAATGGAAGTCCCATTGAAAAAAAGACTTTACGAAAATTTGCGTAAGTTAATTTGCGGTATGGAAAAAAAAGTGTGCGGGACAGCTGTACCTACAAGACTTGTAATAGCAGCGGTAGTAAAAAAGCAGCGTTATCAGCGGTAGTAAAAAAGCAGCGTTATGAGGCTTAACGCTGCTTTTTTACTCATAACGCAAGACTCGTAATCTAGCTGTGAATTAATAGCCATTTAGATTGGCTGATTTTTATTCGAAAAAAAATAACATCGGGAACAGTTGTATAAAAATGTGAAATAGCGTCAATTGAACCCTGCCGATATGATCATCTTAAATAAAAGACATGAAATAAGATTAGCCTTAAGGAACCACTTACAAGAGGAGGCACATAAAAGAGCTCTATATCTCAAAAGGGTTTATTTCACAGAAAGTAATAAAGCGGGTGCAAGCTTAGCCAGAACCTTAAAGCAAAAGTCGCTTAATTATCACATAAGAGAAATAGAAATCTCCGAAAATCAACAGTCATCCGATAGCGATCAAATAGCAGATGCCTTTAGAAAATATTATGAGGGGTTATATAACATCCCAACTGATAAGCAGTCAGACGGAGAGTTACTCATGGAACAGTATATTGCCCAGGCTGACCTACCAACACTTGATCCAGATAAGAAAACAGACATGGAAGCCCCTATCACTAATTTAGAAGTAATGGCAGCAATAGATTCCCTACCCATAGGTAAAAGCCCTGGCCCAGATGGGTTTAGCAATAAGTACTATAAAATGTTTAAATCATTCCTGACACCACACCTCACCTCCTTATTTAACTCCATTGATGACAAGGGGGCTTTTTCTAGAGAATTCTTACTTTCTCATATCACGGTTATCCCCAAGCCAAATAAATCCACAACGTTGACTAGTAACTATAGGCCAATATCCCTATTAAATTCAGATCTAAAAATATATTCCAAAATATTGTCATCTAGAATAAATAAAGTCCTTTCTGAGATCATACACGTAGACCAAGCGGGTTTTGTCCCCAATAGAGAGGCACGGGACAACACGGTTAGGGTCCTCCAATTAATAGACTATGCAAAATTTAAAAATATACAATCTATTTTAATTTCTACAGATGCTGAAAAAGCTTTTGATAGATTAAATTGGAAGTTTTTAGTTAAAGTAATGTCAAATATAGGTTTTGGAGACAAAATGATAAACAGGATTATTAGTTTATATGCAGACCCTTCAGCCATAGTTAAAGTAAATGGGGTCCTGTCCTCCCCATTCCCCATTAGAAACGGAACACGCCAGGGTTGCCCCTTATCCCCCACCTTATTTATTATCACAATGGAAGTTCTGGCCGCACACATAAGAAAAAATAATTATATTAAAGGTATAAAAATAGAGCAGAATGAATATAAATTAAATATGTATGCAGATGATGTATTGATATCATTGGCATCTCCCGCTACTTCTTTACCTCACCTATTAAATGAATTTGAAAGATTTGGTGCCCACTCAAATTTCTTAATAAATAATCAAAAATCAGAGATCATTAACATAAACTTATCTCCACAAGAGCTTAAAGGACTTGGCCAGTTGTGTACATATAAAAGAAAAACAGACGCGATTAGATATCTGGGAATTGAGATCTCAGTGGATAATGCAAAGATATTCGACCTAAATTACACAAATCTGTTGAAAAACATTGACTTAGACTTACTTAGATGGGCAAAAAACAAAACTTCTTGGTGGGGCAGAATACAAACCATCAAAATGAATATACTCCCTAGATTACTTTACATGCTCCAAGCGGCCCCAATATATTTGTCACCAATGTTCCTTAAAAAAGTACAAAATAGTATAAACTCCTTTATATGGGGAACACATAAACCCAGAATAGCAAAATCCACTATCTACCGTTCCTTGGATGAGGGGGGTTTGGGAGTCCCCAATGTAACATCATACTACCAAGCAGTCACACTGCAAAGAGTAATAGAATGGCACACGGGGACAGACTCTAAAGCTTGGGTCTCTTTGGACTCACAAATATTAAGAGCGCCTCAGGTGGGAGCATTATGCTGGATTGATAAAAGACATAGACCACGAATAATACAGAACATATATCTGTTGAGACAGGTGTTCCAGAACTGGGATAAAATACTAGGGAGTCACGTAGGCTTATCATCCATAAAATCCCCTCTGTCCCCGGTATTTGTAAACGCTGAGTTCAAGAAAGGACTAGAAATAGGAGACTGTGGTAGTGGTGAAATTGGTTACTCCATACCATTTTGTACGTTGATCCACAACAACAAACTGAAGCCACGGGAAGATCTGGGAGACATAGCTGGGGGAATATTCACTAATTGGTTAAAATACTCTCAATTAACACATTTAATACAAACCTCCCCTTTCAAAAGTGACTTCCTTCATCAGCTAACTGACTTTGAGAAAATCTGTTTTAACGCAATGCCTTTTAAGGGTACATTATCAATGACTAGGAAGTTACTAAGTAAATTAAAGAATACATGGCAACAGGAATTGGGGGAACAATTCGATGATAGACAGTGGAAACAAATGTTCTACCGCACTCACAAAGTATCTGGGTCGGCTAGCATCTTGGAACTAAACTATAAAATCTTAACAAGATGGTACCTGACGCCACAAAGACTGAAGTATATTTACCCAAACTCTCTAGGAGAGTGTTGGCGTGGGTGTGGAAAAGTGGGGAATATGATGCATTTATGGTGGGAATCTCCATAATCTGTGGATAGAAGTAGAAAAATTGGGGAAATATTTATTTAACACGGAATATACATTAAGAGCAACCCATGTCTTATTTAACCAGAAACCGGGTAAGTTCTGTAAGATCAGGCAAGCAGTTTTCCAAATAGCCCTAAACAGTGCTAAATCCATAATAGCCAGATAGTGGAAGCTAAACACGCAATTCACGAAACAAATGTGGATAAACAGAACAGATGAGTTATTCTTTCTAGAAAAGTATGGTTTCTTTAGAAAACAAAAACTTGAGGTTTTCCACGATATGCAACTTTACTGGGATCAGTTCAAAACACATATTACGCCTTCCATGTAGGTGACATTAGAATATGGGATCCATCCGTCCCCTTCCATGTCTTTGAGTAACCAAGTATAAGAGCATAGATTATGGATTCTTGATATAAGTGGCATGAACCAGAGTCTGTATCATTAATAGTAGACTTAGTAAACACTGACCGAAAAGTTTATTGTTAAATGCTACCTTGTTAGTGTAGCATATTGTTTAGTTTTAATTGAAGTTTGAAATATCATTATCAATGTTGATATATTTGTTAAACTTATTTTTGCCGAAGAATGTATGATGCCTTAACACTGGAATTGTCTTATTGGTTTACATTCTTGTAATATGAAAATCTCAATAAAAACATTAATAAATAAATAAAAATGTGAAATAGCAGAGAAGACGCAGAATGTAGCAAAAGGACAGAATGAAAAGGACACAGTACTGGATCACCAAAATGGATGATTTTGGATCAAGATACCAGACACATCATAGAAGATATTAGATGTCATGTATGTTTTTTTTTTTTTTATGGGGCTTTTTTAAAGGGACAGTCAAGTCCAAAAAAACCTTTCATGTTTCAAATAGGGCATGTAATTTTAAACAACTGTACAATTTACTTTTATCACCAATTTTGCTTTGTTCTCTTGGTATTCTTAGTTGAAAGCTAAACCTAAGAGGTTCATATGCTAATTTCTTAGACCTTGAAGGCCGCCTCTAATCAAAATGCATTTTGATAGTTTTTCACCACTAGAGGGCCTTAGTTCACGTGTTTCATATAGATAACATTGAGCTTGTGCACATGAATTTACCATGGTGACAGCTCTGATTGGCTAAACTGCAAGTCTGTCAAAAGAACTGAAATAAGGGAGCAGTCTGCTGAGGCTTAGATACAAGGTAATTACAGAGGTAAAACATGTATAATTGTACCTGTGTTGGTTATGCAAAACTGGGGAATTGGTAATTAAGGCATTATCTATCTTTTAAAACAACAAACATTGTGGTGTTGACTGTCCCTTTAACCCCTTAATGACCGGACCATTTTTCAATTTTCTTACCCTTAATGACAATGGCTATTTTTACATTTCTGCGGTGTTTGTGTTTAGCTGTAATTTTCCTCTTACTCGTTTACTGTACCCACACATATTATATACCGTTTTTCTCGCCATTAAATGGACTTTCTAAAGATACCATTATTTTCATCATATCTTATAATTTACTAAAAAAAAAAAATGATAAAATATGAGGGAAAAAATGGAAAAAAACACACTTTTTCTAACTTTGACCCCCAAAATCTGTTACACATCTACAATCACCAAAAAACACCCATGCTAAATAGCTTATAAATTTTGTCCTGAGTTTAGAAATACCCAATGTTTACATGTTCTTTGCTTTTTTTGCAATTTATGGGGCAATAAATCCAAGTAGCACTTTGCTATTTCCAAACCACTTTTTTCAAAATTAGCGCTAGTTACTTTGGAACCCTGATATCTGTCAGGAATACCTGAATATCCCTTGACATGTATATATTTTGTTTTAGAAGACATCCCAAAGTATTGATCTAGGCCCATTTTGGTATATTTCATGCCACCATTTCACCGCCAAATGCGATAAAAAAAAAAGTTCACTTTTTCACAAATTTTGTCACAAACTTTAGGTTTCCCACTGAAATTATTTACAAACAGCTTCTGCAATTATCGCACAAATGGTTGTAAATGCTTCTCTGGGATCCCCTTTTTTCAGAAATAACAGACTTATATGGCTTTGTGGTTGCTTTTTGGTAATTAGAAGGCCGCTAAATGCCGCTGCGCACCACACATGTTTTATGCCCAGGAGTGAAGGGGTTAATTAGGGAGCTTGTAGGGAGCTTGTAGGGTTAATTTTAGCTTTAGTGTAGTGTAGTAGACAACCCCAAGTATTGATCTAGGCCCATTTTGGTATATTTTATGCCACCATTTCACCGCCAAATGCGAGCAAATAAAAAAAAAAACCTTTACCTTTTTCACAATTTTAGGTTTCTCACTGAAATTATTTACAAACAGCTTGTGCTATTATGGCAGAAATTGTTGTAAAAGCTTCTCTGGGATCCCCTTTGTTCAGAAATAGCAGATTTATATGGCTTTGGCGTTGCTTTTTGGTAATTAGAAGGCCGCTAAATGCTGCTGCGCACCACACGTGAATTATGCCCAGCAGTGAAGGGGTTAAATTAGGTAGCTTGTAGGGAGCTTGCAGGGTTAATTTTAGAGATCAGCCTCCCACCTGACACATCCCACCCCCTGATCCCTCCCAAACAGCTCTCTTCCCTCCCCCACCCCACAATTGTTACCGCCATCTTAAGTACTGGCAGTCTGCCAGTACTAAATAAAAGAGTTTTTTTTTTTTTTTAAATAAAAATTATAAAATATTTTAGTTGTGATGGAGCCCTGCCTTAGCACCAACCTCCCTGATCCCCCCCCCCCCCTCCAGCTCTCTAACCCTCTCCCCTACCTAATTACCGCCATCTTGGGTACTGGCAGCTGTCTGCCAGTACCCAGTTTGGACCCACAAACCAAACTATTTTAATTTTATTTATAACTTTTATTTGTATGTTTAATTATTTCTGTAGTGTAGCAGCCCCCCCACAATACCCCCACCCCCTCCCCCTCCCAAATCCTTTTAAATGTAAAAAAAAAAAATAACTTTTTTTCCCCTTCCTTTTTCATTTGTGTCAGTGTGGCTAATGCGCGCATGTGCACGTGCACGCGCGCCCATGTGCACACCCGTGCACGTGCACGCGCGCATCGTGCACGCGTGCGCGCATCGTGCACACACGCGCACACGCTCCCTCCTCCCACCGGACAAAGGCACCATCGGCACCATCACTACCAGTGCAGAGAGGGCCACAGAGTGGCTCTCTCTGCATCGGAGTCTTCTAAAAAGGTATTGCAGGATGCCTCCATATGGAGGCATCACTGCAATACCCTGAGAGCTGCTGGAAGCGATTGCGATCGCTTCCAGCACTCTGTTAGACAACTGACGTACCAGGTACGTCCATTGTCATTAACTGCTTGTTAATGCATGACGTACCTGGTACGTCAGTTGTCATTAAGGGGTTAAAGGTACATGAAACCGAAAATGTTTCTTTCATTATTTAGATAGAGAATACAATTGTAAACAACTTTCTAATTTACTTCTATTATCTAATCTATTTCATTCTCTTGGTATCATTTGTTGAAGGAGCAGCAATGCACTACTAGTTTCTAACTGAACACATGGGTGAGCCAGTCACATTCAATATATATATGCAGCCACCAATCAACAGCTAGAACCTAGTTTCTCTGCTGCTCATGAACTTGCCTAGATAAACCTTTCAGTAAATGATAACAATAGAAAGAAGCAAATTAAATAATAGAAGTAAATTGGAAAGTTATTTAAAATTGTATTCTCTGTCTAAATCATGACAGAAAAATGTTGGGTTTTGTGTTCCTTTAAGTGCAATGTTATTTGATTTTTGTAAAAGTTTTATTTTTTATCAACTATTTTCATAGAAACATTTTTTTCTGTAACTTATTTTCAGCATTTTTTAATAATAACTTAGGGGGGTTTAGGGGGTCTTAGGCTAGAAGTGAGCTTAAGATGATCTTATGTTGGGAGTCATTTTAGATAGGGTATCTTGAGCTGGGAGCTGTTGGTCTTAGGTTAGGAATTATTTTAGGTAAAAGGGCTTGTGGGGGGTCATGGGGGTATTATATGGGGTGATTAGGGGTGCCTAGCACAGGGGAGGTTATTATAGGGTTTTGTTTTGCATTGGAATTGTTGCAGTTTATGGGTTGATAGCAAAGAGGGGATTTAGCATGGGAGGTTGTGGAGGGTTTGTAGAGTAGGCATTTATTACTAGGGGTTAGGTAGACTTTGGTGCTACACTGAAAGAGTCCCCGCAGCTCTCGGCATGTCTTACGTGGAGTACCCGAAGCATCCAAACCAAAAGAAAGTACCACCCTGTCACCCAGAGTGCCGTAGCCTGCAGTGGATCAGACTGCATAAAAGTACAACTGGCAAGAAGGAAAAAGGCAGGCACTGCTCCGGAGTACATAAAACCTTTATTCCATAAAGTAAATAAAATGCATACAGACATGGCAGTGTAACTAGAGCAATCAACGCATTTTGGCCACCTAGTGACGATTATTCATAGACTCTATGAATGTGTCTATGAATAATCGACACTAGGGAATGTGAAACACGTTAATTGCTCTAGTCTCACTGCCTGTATGCATTTTATTTACTTTATGGAATAAAGGTTTCATTGTTTTTCATTTGTTGGTACTCCGGAGCAGCGCTTGCCTTTTTCCCTTTTGCCCATTAGACTTTGTTGCTACTAGGTACTCTTACCACTAGCTTTTAGAAACCTCTTTTATTGCTTAATCAGACCCTAAATGTTTGAAAAGTAATTTGATTTTCAGTTACATCAATATGTAATTTATTTTTATTTATATTTTGGTAAGTAAAGGAAAAAATTTCAGGCTACAAAAGTGTCCATTCAGAACTTTGGTTCTTCCATAGAATGTGAAGCGGCCCTGATTTTACAATATTTAGTTGATGGAGGTGAGAATTCAGAACATCTATGGAAGGGTAATGGCAAATCTCCGTCTTTCACTATTCTAGAAAAAACAAACGGCAAATGTCAGAAGAAAACTAAAGGCTGGGTCTTTGAAACATCAGACACTGCTTTATACTTCATGATCTTGCCCCTTGGTGTGCACAAAACAAAATACTTTAAAGTCTTGGCCAGAGATATTGGCAGTAGGCTGCATGCCTATAAATTTGCTGGCACCACTGATGCAGACACCAGACTCATCTTCATGTGCTTTCTATCAATTAAATGCATCATTCAGATCTGTGTTTGCTTATTTTTGTCACTGGCTCCAGTTCCATTCTGCTATGAGCATGTGGATAAAAGTAATGGAAAATATTCTATTACAATGAAATTAACTTTTTATATTCTATAAAGATTATTTTTTCTTATTAAGGCAGCTGCTTTTCTATATTAAGTTATTGTTGGCTCCACTAGAATATGTGTTCACCTTTTCATAAATAATCAAGATTCTTAACTGGTTGGAGAAATGTCAACCACATCATTTTTATGAGCCTTCTGCTTCCTGATTGGCTACACAAAGAACAATATCATCCACTGCTGGAACATCCCTATTGGCTAATGTTTAACTTGTATAGTACTTTTATGAGGCTGTTATTTCTTGATTGGCTGATGCTGGAGCTTCCATTGTAGTTTTACTAGTTTGTTACTTCCAGATTGGCTAAACTTGCATAGCTCTTTTATAATGTGGTTATTTCCAGTCTGGCAAACATTAAGTGCTACACTTTTATATTATAAATAGTTATGTTTTTATTGCATTGTATGCTATATTTGACATTAATGTTTTAAAGTATAAATACATTGAATGTTATGGCTACAATAAAGCTTGTTCAACATATTTCTTTTGTTTACATAGATAGATATATTATTTTTGTCATTTGATTGATTGTGATAGGAGTAACAAAGTAATGTACTAATTTGGGTATACATATGTATTTGTATAGTATTTTAGTGTTCTTTACAGGCAATACTTTAAAGTAATTATTCCTATCTCATCAACACAATACCAAACAGGATAGTTACACAGTGTTAGGACTAACAAATATTTAATGTAATGTATAATAATAATAATCAGCTGATGGGCGAGAGCAGATTATTAATGATTATTTCACTTGTGCTCCAGGTCAGATACCAGAATAATTTGGTATGTTAAGGGTCCTGAGGACTGGAATTGAGAAAGATTTCTCTAGTGCAGTACTGGGAGCAAGCTAAACACATCTGGTGAGCCAATGACAAGTGGCACATGTGTGGAAACACCAATTAACAGCTCCCAGTAGTGCATTGCTGCTCTTGGGTCTTCCTAAGTATGCTCTTCAACAATGGATGCAAAAAGGACAAAGTAAAAAATACAATTGTTTAATAAAAGTAAATGAAGAATTATTTAAAATTGCATTCCCTGTCTGAATAATAAAATGTAATTATGGGGGGGGGGTGTCCAAGCTGAGACCGAATATGGCTGCAATTCTAGGAGCTCTGGGAGAAGATTAAGCAACCTACTGAATTTCTTTAGCCCACGGCATCATCCAGACTAAAGTAATTGATATCTGAATATATTGTACATCCTATTGCTTATCTGAACTATACCTAGAAAGCCGTGAGAGTGCTCCCAGTGAGCTCAATTAGACCGTAAAGATCATATGCGGTGGCCTACTTTTACAATTCTAACATCCCCGATCCTCCGGGTTATGCATTCATAATCACTCTGCGATTACTTACTATACCTCTGAACATGGAGGAAGCTAATAAATTTATATGTGATTCATTAAGGGCTTTGGAGCAGAAAATGTGTCAGAATTTCGACAGTCTTAGGATACCAATGCTACACACACACACAGAGTCAGATATGCTGGAACTTAGAGGGGAAGCGGTTATTAAATCCACAGAGCAGGAGAGAGATAAGCACCTACGCTCACTCATTCCTAAGAGGGCAGCAGGGCCTGTCTATGCAGAAAGGCATAAAAGAGATCTATTTCCAGTACCTGGACCTCACTCATGGGGGATGCGGCCGAACCCCGGCAGGTTATTGGGGAACTCATTGCGCAACAGATGATAGATTCAGAGGGTTCGCTAATACAATGGATCGCTGAGCCCTTTGATCAGCCTCTTGAGTCTAACACATGTGCAACATGGTTGCACCTGCACGCTCCTGTAATTCATCACGATCAAACCAGCTCTGCATATGCCAAAAGGACCTATAACCTCATGAAGGGAACTAAAACCCAGGGTGGTGGACTCACATCTGATCGGTACCTTTATAGGTCATTTTACACTAACCAGGTTGTCGAGACTGAACTCTGCCTATGGAGCTATGAAGTCCACTTTACATATGAATATTGATTTTATTCACATACCCCCTCTTCCTCTTATATTAAAGCTGGCATAGACTGACTCTCTATAACTTTTGGTCATTTGCACTTAGATTGCCATATGGTCTCTCTCTAATAATTTAGTACGGCGTAAAAACTTTGAAATACCTATGCCATGTATGTAATCTTCTAGACAATGTATATCCCTCACTTATACTAACCATGTGTTATATTAACTCAATAGATAGTAAGACACTTACAGACTACATATAACATCTTCATAAATGCAGCAGAATATACCTGCCAGTTATAATCCCTTAGCAGTTATGTCAGACATTCTTATTACTGTGCCCTACCACATACACAAGAGATTGGAAGTACACATGTGTGCCTCTATAAACACTTGGCATGAATACAAATTCACAATCTACTCTCTCACCTTTAAGTGGAGGTTATATAGTTACACTAATTTAGCCCTTTTACAACATAAAGCACCACTGTAGACATGCACCAAGCAAATTATTAATAGGTCATGTACTCTTACCATACGAAAGGACACATCCTGGTTTAATGTTGACATACAGTGGGGCAAAAAAGTATTTAGTCAGCCACCAATTGTGCAAGTTCTCCCACTTAAGAAGATGAGAGAGGCCTGTAATTTTCATCATAGGTATACCACAACTATGAGAGACAAAATGTGGAAACAAATCCAGACAATCACATTGTCTGATTTGGAAAGAATTTATTTGCATATTATGGTGGAAAATAAGTATTTGGTCACCTACAAACAAGCAAGATTTCTGGCTCTCACAGACCTGTATCTTCTTCTTTAAGAGGCTCCTCTGTCCTCCACTCATTACCTGTATTAATGGCACCTGTTTGAACTTGTTATCAGTATAAAAGACACTTGTCCACAACCTCAGTCACACTCCAAACTCCACTATGGTGAAGACCAAAGAGCTGTCGAAGGACACCAGAAAAAAAATTGTAGACCTGCACCAGGCTGGGAAGACTGAATCTGCAATAGGCAAGCAGCTTGGTGTGAAGAAATCAACTGTGGGAGCAATAATTAGAAATGGAAGACATACAAGACCACTGATAATCTCCCTCGATCTGGGGCTCCACGCAAGTTCTCACCTCGTGGGGTCAAAATGATCACAAGAATGGTGAGCAAACATCCCAGAACCACACAGGAGGACCTAGTGAATGACCTGCAGAGAGCTGGGACCAACGTAACAAAGGCTACCATCAGTAACACACTATGCCGCCAGGGACTCAGATCCTGCAGTGCCAGACATGTCCCCCTGCTTAAGCCAGTACATGTCCGGGCCCGTCTGAAGTATGCTAGAGAGCATTTGGATGATCCAGAAGTGGATTGGGAGAATGTCATATGGTCAGATGAAACCAAAGTAGGACTGTTTGGTAGAAACACAACTCGTGTTTGGAGGAGAGAGCATGCTGAGTTGCAAACAAAGAACACAATACCTACTGTGAAGCATGGGGGTGGCAACATCATGCTTTGGGGCTGTTTCTCTGCAAAAGGAACAGGACGACTGATCCGTGTACATGAAAGAATGAATGGGGCCATGTATCGTGAGATTTTGAGTGCAAACCTCCTTCCATCAGCAAGGGCATTGAAGATGAAACGTGGCTGGGTCTTTCAGCATGACAATGATCCCAAACACACCGCCCGGGCAACAAAGGAGTGGCTTCGTAAGAAGCATTTCAAGGTCCTGGAGTGGCTTAGACAGTCTCCAGATCTCAACCCCATAGAAAACCTTTGGAAGGAGATGAAAGTCCGTGTTGCCCAGCGACAGCCCCAAAACATCACAGCTCTAGAGGAGATCTGCATGCAGGAATGGGCCAACATACCAGCATCAGTGTGTGACAACCTTGTGAAGACTTACAGAAAACGTTCGACCTCTGTCATTGCCAACAAAGGATATATAACAAAGTATTGAGATGAACTTTTGATATTGACAAATACTTATTTTCCACCATAATTTGCAAATAAATTCTTTCCAAATCAGACAATGTGATTGTCTGGATTTGTTTCCACATTTTGTCTCTCATAGTTGAGGTATACCTATGATGAAAATTACAGGCCTCTCTCATATTCTTAAGTGGGAGAACTTGTACAATTGGTGGCTGACTAAATAATTTTTTTGCCCCACTGTAGATGTTAAATTTATGTAGAAGCTATTAGAGATATTATTATGGTTGTGTACACTTGCACTAGTTTTGGTTAGGCGACTACCATTGAAATACTGCATAGCTCAAGTGTTGAGTTTCTATGAAATACAGTGGTCATCTGATCTCTATGAGAAAATATGGACATCTATTGACTAGGGTATCGCTACTTTATTTTGGAGATCCAACTAAACTCACGCTACCTCCTAAAGTATTCTTGTACAGATAGACAGTACATATCTACTGTTGCAAACTTGTTATATGTTCGGATGTTTAGCTCCAACAAGCATTAGAGAATTTACTTTTCATATATCTTAAAGTTCATAAGGATATCATATTATATGCTGTACTGTTGTATGCTATTTTCAATATTTTCTGTAAGATGCCATGGTTTAAAAGGCTATCTTATCTCATGGTCTGCATAATCAATTTGTTAATGGGTTGTCACACATATTTTCTCTTATAATTAGTGGGAGACCTTTATTGTAATGCGACATTTTTGCACTCTATTATCTCCCTCTCTCTGCATATGACAACATATTTCCTCTTTCTCCCTCAGCCGGCGAGGGAGAGTGAGGATTTGTAGAACCCAGCAGAAATAACTATTAGTTTTCACTGCCTACCCGTATGATATTTAAAATGTATCAAATAACCTAAATATGCTAGTGTGGTTTTTAGCAATGAGAAATATAGCCATGATTTATACTATTCGCAAATAGATGCATATACTAGTTTGAGAACCATTTACCGATTTCTTGTGGTAAGTTAGTGAATATTATAGTGCATGCATGAAGGCCCTACATGTGTCAGCTAAGGAATTGGAACACAAAGTTGACTACCAAAAAAATTATAATAGGCCTAGGGCTCCATGTACTAAGCAGTCAGCGAGCTACCCGCAACAAATCTCGCGTCAAAACTCGCAAACTGATATGTACAAAGTCGTCAACTATGTTCAAACTCGCATCTTTAAAATTGCGAGCGTACTTATCCGCCAAACCTTGCTACGTCTCCATTTTTCACTGTAATTAGACACATTTGACCACCAACTCGCCAAAAACGAATGTACTAAAAAATCTATTTGTCCGCTCGCTACAATTTCCGCTCCCACCTCGTTATTTTTGCCTCGCCACCTTTTAGGTGGCGGGCAAGGTACAAAACAATAGGAAAGTCAATCTAGACATATATAAAAGGCAGTAATATCATCATTGTACAGCATAACTGGCGTCTAATTTGTCTCTCATTTCCATGAACATAAATTGCGCCAAATTTGTCGACTGTAATTAAAGAGTAATCTATATTTTAAATTTGTATTGTATAGTTGTCAATCTTTATAATTATTTTTATATTAATATTTATATATTATCAGATCCAGATGAAGCCATATCCAAATTGTAAATAAATATTACAAAAATATTTGTTATCACTCTGTTATCTGTTATCGCTCTGTTAACACTCTTCAAAAAATTTTGAACAATAATAAAGTTGTTTAGATAAGTTGAACTTTTATAGGAGCAAAATTCTATTCCCGCGACTACTATGATGTTCGTGACACCTTGCATGTCACGTGTTAATAATTGGCCAGACAATTCAACTGAAAGTTAAGTACATCAGCTTAGTCGCGGCGAGCGAGGCGTCAAATTTATCAATAATCCGCCACTGCTCGCGGCGGGCTAGACTTGTCTATTTATTGGGGGATTATTAGTACATAGTGACAGCGGACACCATTTCGCCCGCGGCGAGTAACGGCGAGTTTATGCGCGTCTAAAATGACGGATGAATTGACGGCTTAGTACATGGAGCCCCTAGACTCTCTCTTTAGCAACACATGAGGCAACCGGCCAATACCTTAAAATATATAAGCCCATTACTTAAGCAGTTCTTACTAACTCAGGGGTATCTCTACAAATTGTGCTCCCCTCTAGATAATTCTCTGCAGACGGTAAATGTAGATTCAAATATAACAAACTAGCTCCATGTTCAGATATTGTGTTCATAATGTGTATTCTATGCTATTATACTGTTTTAATTTTATTCATTTCATACTATTCAAGCTGTGTTTAACCGCTGATAACATTTCTTAGTTTGCAACCCAGATATTTATATACCTACGATGAATCATTTAACCCCAAAGGCACTGCTGATATGACTATCATATTTTATTCATCTTTCCTAACCAAATGGCCCATGAGTGGTCATCTAAATAGTCACTTAAAAAAGATATCACTACCATAAAAGGGAGGTTTTAAAAGTCCATACCTTGTCATTTATCCTTCCCCTTACATATATTATAGTTTATTGTTCAATTGAAATTGTGTTCTTATTATTACATTATTATTATTATTATTATTATTATTATTATTATTATTATTATCAGGTATTTGTATTATCATGGCATGTATTGTATTTTTTACTTATTGCAAAACCTCAATAAAAGAATATTTTTAAAAAAAAATTAATTATAGCTTTTCATGTCTTTTTTAAAGTAACTCTGGAGCAACAACACGATGCTGAACTTTACTGAACGTGGGGGATTATTACCACCTAGGAGCACATACCCCCCCCCCCCCTGATTGGCTCAACGCCTATGTTCAGCTTTACATTCCTCTGTTCTGCACATAGAAAAAAATGTTTTGTTTTGTTTTATTTTATTTTTAAATATATATTTCTATGTACACTATCTACACCTATATATAAATATATATATATATATATATATATATATATATATATATATATATATATATATATATATATATATATATACACATAAATATAGATAGATAGATAGATAGATAGATAGATAGATAGATAGATAGTATATATTTAATAATGGAAAAAAAGATTTCTAAGTGAAGAACATAGGAATGTAAAGTAATTTTTATAAAATATACGTTAAAAATATGACTGGGAAGGGCTCAAAAGTGAATATATATATATATATATATATATATATATATATATTTCTGTATATGTGTTTACATGTGTATATATGGATGTATGTGTGCACATTATACATATTTACACATATATAAATACATAAATACATATGTATACATACACACATACATATATTTAGACATATATACATTGAAGCCCTTTCCAGTCAAACACCTTGCCGTGTACCATATTCCTTTTAACCATTTTAAAACCTTTTTATTGATATGAAAATTAATTTTTTTTTATTTAAAAAAGTGTATATATGAGTGTAATAGTTTATTTTAATATGCTTTTGATGTGTTTTGTGAAATACATTTTTTTTAAATCTTACACGTTACAGGTTTCAAATCGCTCTAAATATTCTAGCTCAGTTTCAGCTTTCACTTGAACGCAAACTATAACTTTTAACTTGTAATATGAGCACTATTTAGTGCGGTCGCAAAATCAATTGAAAGTATAGATTGTGCTAGAGCAATGTCAATGGCACTACCCCTTCTCTGGTAAACTAAATTTACCATGGACTTATAATATCAAGTTGCGGTCTAATGTTAGCGAGGTCCAGAAATATTGCTTATCAAAACCTGCGTGCCTCTTGTAATCTGTATGTCTATGTAAAGGTTTTTTCATACTAACAAAACCCACTGCATCACAAGCTACAGGGAAATTGTTGCTAAGTTTCTGTGGACTGTACAGATACAACCTCATGGTGCCATGGCCCATGACATCATATATTATACTAGATTTCAATGTTAAAGAAAAACCTAATTTTCCACTACACACATAAAGCTGCCAGATTTCCACCAAACTGCTAAGTACATTGTCCAGATTTTTTTTTTCTTTTTTCATTCTGTTTATTTTTAGATCTTTGTAGAAGAAAAGAGAGAACAAATTTGCCCTGTGCCTGTCATCCTTGAACTTTTGATAAACGCTCTCAACTGCTGGGAGGATTGTATTACAGAAGCAAAACGGGAACCTGACGCTTGAATCACACATGATTGTCTAAAACTTTGTGGGGTTTTTTTACTTTGGAAAAGAACTGAACGATGAGCTACTATGTTACTGGAATTTAGCCAGTGCAAATAAAACAGAATTCAGGAATTCTATTCTAAGAAGCTCAAAGCCAACATTTTTTGTGTTATTGTTTATAGTAATATGGCCCACATCAGTATCCCAACAATAAGAACAGGTTTCAAATAAAATAACAAAATCAAGATGAACAAACACTGTCAATCGAACTGTCAAATTATTGGTTTTAACAAACCTCATCTTTCCAGTATTGAGATCAATTGGGATATATCACTATTTGACAGTGTACGCAAAATCTGTGCGCTGACCTGACATGAGTTATCTTAAGATTTGTTATGTATGTATTAAATATAAATATTGAAAAATATTAATAATTATAGAACTTCTTAAAAATTCTATTGAACATATATTTATATTTTTCAGTCTTTATAATAATTATTAATAATGTTTATTAAAATGTTTTAATAACTTATATTTACATAACGCGTCTTATATTAATTCATTCTTCATGCACACTAATCCGACACAAAATTAGACCTACAGCATGAAAGCCGAAGCATGTTACGCATATTTTACATTCCAGTGTTGGTCACATAGAAGTAAATGTTCATTTTATTTATACAATATCACACATAAGTAAGTACACCCCTCACATTTTTGTAAATATTTTATTATATCTTTTCATGTGACAACACTAAATAAATGACACTTTGCTACAATGTAAAGTGGTGAGTGTACAGCCTTTATAACAGTGTAACTTTGCTGTCCCCTCACAATAACTCAACACACAGCCATTAATGTCTAAACCATTGGCAATAAAAGTGAGTACACTCCTAAGTTAAAATGTCCAAATTGGGCCCAATTAGCCATTTTCCCTCCCCGGTGTCATGTGACTCGTTAGTTTTACAAGGTCTCAGTTGTGAACGGGGAGCCGGTGTGTTAAATTTGGTGTTATCGCTCTCACACTGGTCACTGGAAGTTCAACATGGCACCTCATGGTAAAGAACTCTCTGAGGATCTGAAAAAAAAGAATTGTTGTTATATGTAAAGATGGCCTAGACTATAAGAAAACTGCCAAGACCCTGAAACTAAGCTGCAGCACGGTGGGCAAGACCATACAGCGGTTCCACAGGAAAGGTTCAACTCAGGACAGGCCTCACCATGGTCTACCAAAGAAGTTGAGTGCATGTGCTCAGCGTCATATCCAGAGGTTGTCTTTGGGAAATATATACGTATGAGTGCTGCCAGCATTGCTGCAGAGGGTGAAGGGGTGGGGGTTCAGCCTGTCAGTGCTCAGACCATATGCTGCAAACTGCATCAAATTGGTCTGCATGGCTGTCGCCCCAGAAGGAAGCCTCTTCTAAAGATGATGCACAAGAAAGCCCGCTAACAGTTTGCTGAAGTCAAGCAGACTAAGGACATGGATTACTGGAACCATGTCCTGTGGTCCGATGAGACCAAGATAAACTTATTTGGTTTAGATGGTGTCAAGTGTGTGTGGGAGCAACCAGGTGAGGAGTACAAAGACAAGTGTGTCTTGCCTACAGTCAAGCATGGTGGTGGGAGTGTCATGGTCTGGGCCTGCATGAGTGCTGCCAGCACTGGGGAGCTACAGTTCATTGAGGGAACCATGAATTCCAACATGTACTGTGACATACTGAAGCAGAGCATGATTCCCCTCCCTTCAGAGACTGGGCCGCAGGGCAGTATTCCAACATGATAATGACCCCAAACACACCTCCAAGATGACCACTGCCTTGCTAAAGAAGCTGAGGGTAAATGTGATGGACTGGCCAAGCATGTCTCCAGACCAATACCTTATTGGGCATCTGTGGGGCATCCTCAAACAGAAGGTGGGGGAGCACAAGGTCTCTAACATCCACCAGCTTCGTGATGTCATCATGGAGGAGTGGAAGAGAACTCCAGTGGCAACCTGTGAAGCTCTGGTGAACTCCATGCCCAAGAGGGTTAAGGCAGTGCTGGCCACACGAAATATTGACACTTTGGGCCCAATTTGGACATTTCCACTTAGGGGTGTAGTCACTTTTGTTGCCAACGGTTTAGACATTAATGGCTGTGTGTTGAGTTATTTTGAGGGGACAGCAAATTTACACTGTTATATAGGCTGTACACTCACTACTTTACATTGTAGCAAAGTGTAATTTCTTCAGTGTTGTCACATGAAAAAAAAAAGTTAAAATATGTATCTAAACCTATATGTCTATTTGAATATATACATGTATAGGTATATATAGGAATATCTATTTAAAGATAAAAATAACATTGTCATGTATGTGAAGAACATTGGAATGTGAAATATTAACTCCTGTCGGTTATAGTGCTGTGGGTTTATTAGGGTGTCGGGTTAACACGCAAAGGATAACGGCTAGGTTTTTTATGCTCTATTCAAGTCTATGGGGAAAAGAAATTAACGCAGTCTCGATATCCAAAGCCATTTGGCTAGCGCGTGTTTGGTTTTTCTTGTTTGCAATGTTTTTACTTTCAGCTTGTAATACGCATGACATAGCATATAAAACAATAAAAGTAATTGAAATGTGCTTCCTCATAAAATACAGCCATACAACACATGTAGCAGTTATATTAGGGTCATGTTTACAAAGTAACAGTGCACAGTAAGTGTTTTGTAAATGCAAAAGAATGTTACAAAACGTAAAAAGTGCCAAAATGGCAGCACCCATGAATAGAGAAAGGTGCGTGAACTGTATTTAGTGGTCAATGTCACTGCATTTGCATTGGTTTGCAGTACAGGGACATTCCCCTAGAAAGCCTCTTAAGTATTGTTATCAGATCTCCTCTGGTGTGGCGATATAAATATGCTCATGCACTGATCAACCAATTGTTCTGTGTAATGTTGCAGGTTCATAGTTCTGGATAATGCAGTATGATCTCCAGCTTCTCTAAGGGCAATGAAAATGTCACAATTGTGAGAAGTAAATTAAATTGAAAAGTGGATAAAATAAATCATGAAAAACTGCATTGCAACGTTCCCTTACTACACCTATCTAAATATTTTATATGGAATTCAATTTAGGGCTTAAGGGCTTAATGTCCCTTTAAGCACCCAAGAAAATATTATCACAACGTTATCTCAAAAATCAGAGTGACAGACTAGAAATGAAAAGAACAAAAACAAAATCCTTCTGGCCCTAGGGAAATTGCACTAATCACTGCAATTATATATTATGCCATTTGCTTCTATATGAGTCTCTTTCACCAGTTGCTTTATACACTAATTCATTTATAGTATCAAAGCACTTGTTCCTCCCCCTCTCTGCACACTTGTTTTATTGCTGCAACAAGCCAATGGCTTCTAGTATAAAACACTGCCCTTATTCAATACAGAGACCCTATTAAAGAAAAGCAAACTGAAGCTTTACACTTTGATATATTTGTTTACACCAAATGCTGTCCACAAATGAGAGCTCAAATGAAAGGAGTCTCTTTATACTTGCTGGTTGATGGATATTTATTTCTATAGGTTAAAGGAAGAAAAAGATCAAACAACATTCACAGTGAATCTAAAATAACACAATATAAGATTTCCTTTTTGTTTTAGCATTTGTGTTTTGTGATCTCTGTAAGTTATCTGTAAAACCAAATAGCTGTTAAAATATACATATTGTTTAAATGTATTAATGGTCTAAGCACAGATTTGTTAGATTTAAACCGGCAGACCCATCCAGTCAGCCAATTTGTATAGCAATAAAAAGCTGCATCATATGTATGTTTGCACTTATTCATCAGCTATTTAAAGGACCTGTTTTGAGGGGCGTGGTATGGGTGTGGCCATTTGTTTTAAACATTTGCTCTGTGCAATATGTGAGGCTTCACCTGATGATCTCTCTCCCCAGAGCACCAATTGTATAGCTTTCAATATCTCCATGATTTAATATATAGCAGTGTTGGGAGCACTACGTCATTGCAGCAATTCCTGGCCATCACTCCATCACTCTCTATCAAGTCAACAGTAGGATAAACCAAGACACGAGATATACATCCAAATACAAAGCCTGGTCAGGTGGCAGCCCTGATCGTATGTCATCTTATAATGCTTCAAATCATGAACTCCGTAAAAATGTCTTCTATTGTATCTATTATTAGTGAATGTAGGATTTTACCTCTTATTAGAATAATTGTTTTCATATTTTAAACAATAGTCTTTTTTTAATAGTAATAAAACCATGTTTGTTTTGTATTGTATTTGAGGGGCCCAACATAAACATAAGATGAAAATAATAAAAAAAAACACATTTGAATTCCAAGTCTATTACTTGTCATTTTTGGAATTTCCTGTTCAGTATTTGAGGTTGCCCTACCTTATCTCTGGCCTCGCTCAGCAGGTCTTCCAGTTCTGAGAAGCTGAAGCTGGCCACTGTAATGAAGTCACTCATGACGGGAACAAAACGATCACCTGATTCTCTGTATTGTCTTTTCTGATATTCAAGTTCCTATAAAGTAAAAAAATATATCTCATTAATAACAATAATTAACCAGTGAGAAGTCAATCAAACCATTCAAATTATTTGTATAAATTAATCAGAACTACAAATACCTAGGCTTTTATCGTAAAATTTCTTGTTTTTCAACTGTGGATCATAAAAATTAAATTACTATTTGTGCATTTTCAGCCACTGTTGATTATTGTAAATGAACTATTGTACTTTGTTAATGCACAGCTAAATACTAACTTGAGAGTCACAACACGTTGCCTGGTAATTGGCGCATTACTCTAGTATGTAAGCCGCTGTTAATTGTCTGATCGGCTCTGTTCTTATCAGAATCTGCTATGCACTGTGTGTTTAACTAATTTCTGAAGGTTAAACATATAGGGCCAGACTGCCAATGTAGCGCTCAAATACAGTGCATTAAACTAAATGTATTTGCATATATGCTACTAGTCTGACTGGTACGTCACAACTACTGCTTCACTGCAGAGGCTGACTAGCAAGTGATGCATTTGTAAAGAACATATCTCTGACAGAAACTTTCATTGTACTTTTTTAACATTGCAGTTTGCTGTCGGGGCTTACAAAATATATATATATATATATATAGATATAGAGATAGATAGATATAGATAGATACAATAGATAGATACAATAGATAGATAGATAGATAGATAGATAGATAGATAGATAGATAGATAGATAGATAGATAGGTAAATAGAGAACTTGCTTTACAATTACATAAATTCAGAAACTTTTCGAACCAAGAATTCAGATCCCACTAAATATAATTCCTCTTCTGTAAAGGTAACATCAGCACTTCTGATAAAACCAAGTCCACCTATGGATACAATTGCTGCTAAAAATCAATAGAAATATGATATTTATTTTACCCTTGAATTGGGCTTCACACTGGAATGACATTTGGTGAATACAAAGGGGCATATTTAACAATGTGCGAGCGGATATGATAAGAAGTAGCGTATGATGTCCGTCGCACATCGATAAATCCCGACAGCATACACTGTCATAATTTATCATTGCATCAGCAGTTCTTGTGAACTGCTAGTGCAAAGCCGCCCCCTGCAGATTCGCGGTCAATCAGCCGCTAGCAGGGGGTGTCAATCAACCCAATGCTTCATAACTTCTGTTTCTGGCAAGCCTGAAGGCTCGCCCGAAACAAGGGGCATAAAGCTCCATACAGTGCTTGATAAATCAGCCCCAAAGTTGGTACTGGTGTAATTATTGTTTAAAGGAACAGAAAAGTCAATATTACACTTTCATGATTTAGATAGATTATGATATTTTAATCACCTTTCCAAGCTATTTTTGCTGTTAATGCTTTGTTCTCTTGCTATCTTTTGTTGATTAGCATACCTAGGTAGGCACAAGAGCAGCAATGCACTAGTGGGAGTTAGCTATTAATTAGTGGCTGCACATTTATGTCTCTGATACAAACAGTCCAGCACTTAAAGGACCACTCAACACAATTAAAATGTGCATAATAAAAAGACAATGTAACACCTACTCTAAATTTTAAATAAGCAGTAGATTTTTTTCTGGCAAACTTATTTTTTCTCCCATTTTCCGGCCCCCTGTATCATGTGACAGACATCAGCCAATCACATCAGCCAATCACAGACTAGTATACATATACCCTGTGTGCTTGTGCACATGCTCAGTAGGATCTTGTTCCCCAGAAAGTGTGTTTATAAAAAGACTGTGCAATATTTGATAATGGAAGTAAATTGGAAAGTGTCTTAAAATTGCTGCTCTATCTGAATAATAAAAGTTTATTTTGACTTGAGTGTCCCTTTAAGGGTACTATGCAAGCCACTCAGGGTTACCACATATCTTTATTATTTAGGTAGAGTAATCACAAAACATCGCACTTTGTACCTTGTGCTTTTCAATAAATATCACTGCATGCTGCCACCTCTTTGGATGCTTTGTTCATGTACGTCTCTGGTCATTGGCTCACCAGATGTGTTTAGCTAGCTCACAGTATTGCATTGCTGCACCTGAGACTAATCTTCAATAAAGGATGCCAAGAGAAAAAAAAGCATATCCATCCTTTTTTTTTTGCTTTACGATTTGCCCTTGAATAACATCACATCTAGCTTAATATTAGAGTAAGGGAAATATACTGATAGTGTGCCAGGTTTAACAAAGATCCTACACAGCTATTACCCACGTTTTGGTAAAAATACTGAAAAGATGAGACCAAACCACAAAAGCTTAAAGTGCCAACTTTAAACATAGCATTATCCTGAGTTACTGTAAGTTTTACCCAACTATACAAGCTTCAAGTTACTTTTGTATATACAGTCATTATCAATTAAAATCTGAAAAAGAAAACAGAATGAAATTAAATTAAAATACATCATCCTCTGGAAATAAAATGCATAAAACTAATGTCTGGGTGCTAAATCAAACTGCTTGTATGACTTAAGTCTGTACGGAACACAATCTACCAGGTTCGGATAACAGAAACTCGATGACAGCAATAAAGCTCTCAAACGCCACTTCAATATGAATTATGTTATTTATACACAAATGTATTCACTGACACAAGTTGACTTTTAATTTTCTCAACTAGTTCAACACATTGTCCATGTTGTTTTAATTAAAAAGAAATTATACTTTAGTTTGCACTTCCGTGTAATTATAATGACATCATATCATTGGTTTGGGCGCAGATGAAATAACAGGCAGTAGTTTACCTTGCTTAATAAAGGCTCAAGTATAGCTTAATCGGATTCAGAATCAAACTTTCCTACTGTGAGATTCCCATAACACTCAGTATTGCAGATCAGGCCCTTCTTGGGTCTGTTCTCAAGAATATCAAGTTGGTGCGATGAAAGAGGGTTTTTTGTTGCTAGAGGATTAGGGTGGAATTAAAGAATTAAAGAATTTTCATTTATTAGGGGGTATTTATCAATAGGAGTTATACTAAATGTATTCTCGTGTTATCAGCAGACTACAAAGTCTATTACTTAAAGGCTTCATAAACCTAAGGGCAAGACGTTTTTTTTGGATTTTGTCCTCTCATCTATATGGTCATAGAATTTGCCCTGTTAATCTTCTGGGTTTTTTTTTGCTTGAGTGTTATTATTTTTAATAACAAAAAGCTACATAAATAAAGCGTTATAGACTTAGCAATAGAAGATACACAGAATCAGTGGGTTTAGTAGTGAACAAAAAAACATTATAGGGTCACTTTTCCGTGCACAAAATAATAAATTCTGTATTATCTAATCTGTAAACTGCAGGAAATTCACTGATGACAGTTTACCAAATTAGATTATATTTTTCTGCTGCTCTGATGTAAAGTGTAGGAAACTCAGAAGCCCACATATACAAATATATGCATAAGGAGAAGATATCTGATCCCCTCACCTGCAGACAACCATGCCAAGTCCATACCACAAGGTAGATTTCTTACAATGTGGTACAGAATCCCATAACACTTTATAACATTTTACAGGATGCCAAGAAACTGGCACTGTCTCAGGAAAGTGATTTGGTATGAGAGTGTGCAATTCACTAATAATACTCAGTCCATCAGGGAGAAGCATTCTGTTTCATTGATGTAATAAAGAAAGCACTAAGCAGTGTGTTATACTTAAAATGATATACAATTCATTTTTTTTTCTTTAATGTTTCAGATAAAGCATGCAATTTTAAACAAATTTCTAATTTACTTCTATTATAAAATGTACTTTGTTCGCTTTGGTATCTTTTGTTGAAAAGTAGATGCATTTATTTATAAGCCGGACTACTTCTGGAGCACTATATTTTTTTTCTTTTCCTGAACTAAATTCTGAAAATTGTGGGCCTTCAAATTTATAATGAAGACCTCTCTGTGGGATTATTATAGGTTGGGATATCTGGCATGCTTCCCCTGCCCTCAGCTTCTCATCCAGAAAAAATGTTTTAAAGGACTGAGCTAGCCACGCCCATTCACAACCACCCTAGAGCCAAGCCCCAACCCTGCTTCTCCCGTCATGGTCCTTTCCAAAAAGAGCCCCAACCAACAAGTTCTCCATACTCCCCTTCCAGGAAACTTTGGAAGGTATGATAATTCCCTCTAATTGCCCTTAGCAGAGAAGAAAACATAGGTTATAACATTGCTGCACCAATTCCCTTACAGACACTAAACCTTATTCTTCAAATATGTAAACAACTCATTTTAAAAAATCTCCATATCATTATCAGGATAATCTCTGTTTTGAATGCATCATTCTATCTAGCATTTATTTAGTGTTTAAGCTATGACTATGAGATTAATTATCTACAATTATATAAAATAATGTATACAACTAACAAAGTATAGAACTTAAAAGGCATATCTCGTAATTACAGTTTAGCGTTTGATATTAAAAATATAGTTAAGGGGGGGGGCGGAGCAAGCTCTGAACTGGACGGTTGCACAATACTATAGCTTCGGATAAATTCTACAAATAACTACATATTTGGCCATTCGGATCAGCTCATTATGCATAACTATTATATCTGATGGTTCATAGAGCTGCAACAAGCAACCCAGAGATTGTAAAAGTCACTGACAAGTAAGGAGAACCCACATTCTCCCTAGTTACCGGACCTTCTGAAGTGCGGCCATATTCTGACCCACGTGGAAACCTAACATTGGACATGTATAGTTGCGAGAGAACACTCTTAGACACTCTGAACGAACTGTTTCTGACAATTGAGCAGAGATTAATACTAGAGCTTACTACAAACGATGCAGACCTTTTGCCACCATCTAGACGACAGGAAGCACAGATATGGGAACCAACTCATAATTCTCCTAAGAAGATCGAAGTCACTGAGACTGATGAGGCCCAAACCACTTCAGAGGCCGTGAGCACAAATAATATGGTTACTGCACTCCCAGAGACTGTGCCGCCTGATACCCCAATTACCTCACTTGATAACGGAATGGAGGAGCATGGGGACCGCTGATGACTGCCCTGATCTTCATCCTCTCCTGATACAACTACCTAGGACCCCTGATCTGAGGACGATGAGAAAAATAGGAATTGGATAGACTACTATAAGACTTATGTTGCCGAGGCAGGCATATGGAACCCTCTAGACACTACCTGCACAGATAGTAGATCGCTTTACTCCAAGTGTTCCACTTTTTCTCAAGCGAATATATTTGTATATTGTTCTTTAGATATGAGACCCCATAAATCTGTATCAGCTGTTATATCATTATGTCTATTAAGCATCAATGCCCCTGTATACTTGATCTTACTATTTTATTAGTCAAGGGTTTGGTTATGTTTTTTCACATCTGGGCTTAATATGGGATGTTAGTCTAGAGCTCAGAATTACATGTGGTCCAAATTGTTTACTTCCAAAATATCCTACTACTTTGTATATTGCTTTATTGCTGGCACACACACTTTGTAGGACTATATTGTAAGATGCTGGCATTTTATATGTACTGTTCAACACTGGTGACACTCATTCCTTACATGGCCTTATAGTGTAGTTTCTGATGATGCATATTCACTGGTTGGAATCAAGATAATAGTTACTTATCACCTAGAGTCACTACCAATCTACCGACGTTAAAAATCAGTAGATATAAGTATATTGCTCAAGTCTTTCTACCAGGATTTGTATATAATAGTGTATCTAGATATGCATGACCCTTGAAGTACAGGAATTATAAATGTCCTAGATCCACATATACCTGCTTTGTGAGTGAGCACATTATTCCTGATAGAGCTCTGTTTAATTATTTAGTACAAGGTAATGTCTGCAATTGTTATAGTTCAGTTTACAAATCCAAGACAAGCTAGGTGAAGTATAGTAAGTGAGTTTGGGTAACAACAAACAAGGAGGGTCTGCCCCATGTTGCTAAGCCTTTATGGTGTTTGTGCTTTATAGTTGTATATAGATTGCAGCCCTAGGCATCCTACCATAATATACAGTAGCTACTATTACTAGACTATTAGGTCTTTATTTCTCATTCAACAACCATAACTATATGAATACGCTATACTGCTTGATTATTTTAATTATCTTCCACAAAAAGAAACTGTTGTGCTGTTTACGGCCGGGACGGCATATCCTAATTTGATTTGTAACCATAGTCAGAAATTCCTTGTATCCAATAGTTATTTGTAATTTCTCATTGTAGACCTCAATGGCAATATTTTTCTGTATATTTATTAAGATAGGATAATGGTTATCAAACACTGTTATGATTCCCTCTCTGAGATATGTGCTTACGGTAGCCGCAGGGTCTCATTGACAAATGGGTTGTTCACCTAATATGATGCTAGCAATTTTATTTGCATGTGCAAATAATATGTACATTGTGACACTAAATGTTTAATTCTATGAAGCTCACATGCTTGTCTTTTTATATAGCACTTTTAATTCATATGAGTTTCAGCTGGAACTCACCTTGTATGATATTCCTAATAGCTCTTATATGTTCATTTGGTACATTATGCGCAAATCAGGCCTCCATGCAGCTACTCTAGTTCCCATAGTAATTTTCTGCCAAATGGATACCTTATATGGTTAATCTTCATGCATAGCTTTTATTTTTCCTTGCAATGTTGTACGAACTCTTAACCAACCAAGCCTTAAATTTTATATTTCCTTTACAGTTATTAGTTTCCCATGAGATTTGTCCCTTGTAATTAGTATAAATGTTTAGAGAATTCATCGACTGCTTCTTTATCTGGATAGAGGAGACAGTAACATCCCATTAAGTTCCTGTACGAATGTAACATGGTCCCTCTGTCCTAGTCAAGAACTCCAGATACTTGGCTCCTCTCGTCTTTGCTAACTGATTTATTCAAATATCCCCGGACCCCCCCTCCCCGATTCCAATGGGCTTACGTTGTAAGCAAAGGGAAATGCACCCAATAGAAATGTTTCCTTTTATTATTAAATATATTGATACACATATTCTGATACTTCTAAGTGTAATTTCATGTGACAAGCTGCTCTCCTTTTACTCTGCCGTTTCATATTTTAGTTATGTCACTGTCATGTATCATATTACTAAGGGTCCAAAAATGACCCTATATGCCTTCTATTTGTTATATATCCCCTACTATATCCTCAAAACCACTATAGAATAGCATCAGAGGTCCATGAGTGACCGCCAATTTTTTTTCTAGTTTATCTTTCCACTTTATATAAGGGGAAAATGAAACGTTTACACTACCTTAAACACGGCAACCACGTATAAATAAAAAGAGGTTCGATTGAGAGTACATAGGTTAGTTATCTGTCAAGGATTATGTTTGCATTCTAGTATGTTATGTTATATTTATAATGTATAATTTGTGTACTGGTGACATTTTGTATCTTTTAGATGCTACTACTCAGACATATGCTTTTGTCACCGATTACATTGCAACCTTACATTATATACTATATAACCTCAATAAAAATTGTTTTGCAATATATATATATATATATATATATATATATATATATGTATATATATATATATATATATATATATAGCTAAGCTCATGTTCAATTTGCATGTGATTTATTATGATATTAGGAGGGCTTTACATAATTAAATCAACATTAATTTTTTTCATAACAAATTTTACCAAGAATCTCAGAAAAATGTCCTGATTTAGGCAATGAAGGTCATATAGAATAACACTGTGCAGTTAATGAGATAAGTTCATGTTAGCTTTAGAAAATGAATCATTATTAATTAATTGCACAAGGTCCTAATACATGGAACAGGTCTCAGGCTGCACTGGTGGATTAAATACATAAAATATAACAAACACTCCCTGTTTCAGAAGGGAAACTTATACATAATAAATACATAAAAATGTAAAGGTCATGTAAGGTCACTAACAATTAGGTGATTTAAAAACAAACAAGGCAGGTGGGTTAAAAGTGCTTTTGATGCACACACAGTTTCTGTCTGTTTCCTGTATATTAGCACGACAAGAACATGCACACTGCAAACCCCTCGGATAAATAGCTCACTAATTGGTCTGGTTTTGGGCACATGGCTTCAATGAAGTCATTCATTTCCTTCTTTGCTGCTGAACTCCCAATTAAATATCAATTATTGGTAACCAGATCATGCCTCACACTGGTAATATTGTGATTATGACAGTATGTCTGATATAGTTAGCCTCAGGCTTTATCTGTGGTTAACTCCATCCAGTTATTTTCTGCAGTCTGGGATTTACAATGATGTCCACTGGCAAAAAGAACCCTGCAGTTTCAAGTGAGAATAAAGAAACTAAAAAGAGAAAATAATATGTCAACAAAAGCTGCTGATTGTAACATTGTTAATTGTTTTGGCAAGTGTATAAGACGGACGTCTAATTTACCTCATGCGCAAGCTAATTATAATCAGTCACTTCCGAAAACAGGATTGCTGCTCCAATTGTGGCAAACACATAGGATTTTACATCCTCAAGTTGTTTTATTTTGCGAACTTAGTGAAACTGTATATTTCTTAAAGGGACAGTCTAGTCAAGATTAAACTTTCATAATTCAGTTAGGGCATGCAATTTTAAACAGCTTTCCAATTTACTTTTAGCATCACATTTTTTTATCTATCTTTTTAAAGAATACAAATTCTGGAGTAAACTATCCCTTTAAATATCAAAGCCAGTGTAGCATTGAGCTAAGGAGCATCCTCAGAGATGTCTCAAACACATTAATAGCAATGCAGACAAATACCATATAGATACAGTTTCAGCACCCACCCATTAACTCTTAAGCAAGCAGGAGCTGATATTACGGGTGAAGTGAAAATAAAGCTACTTTAAAACACAGTAGGTAGTCAGCTAGAGAGTCATGTGATAACAATATGATACATCTAGAGTCATGTGACAACCATATGATATCTGAGGGTCACGTGACAACCATATGATATCCGAGGGTCACGTGACAACCATATGATAACAATAGTTTCATCTGAGAACATATAATACCTAGAGGGTCATGTGACAACCATATGATATCTAAAGGGTCATGTGACAACAATATGATAACAAGAGTTTCATCTGAGAACATATAATACCTAGAGGGTCATGTGACAACCATATGATATCTAAAGGGTCATGTGACAACAATATGATAACTAGAGTTTCATCTAAGAACCATATAATACATAGAGGGTCACTTGATAACCATATGATATCTAGAGGGTTATACCTCTATAGTCATTTAAAAAAATATATGATATCTAGAGGGTCATGTGATAACCATATGACATCAAAAGGGTTTAATGACAACCATATGATAATTAGTGTTTCATCTGAGAACCATATAAGACCTAGAGGGTCATGTGACAACCATATGATAACTAGAGTTTCATCTAAGAACCATGTAATGCCTAGAAGTCAGGTAACAACTATATGATACCTCTAGAATCATGTGACAACCATATGATATCTAGAAGGTCATGTGACAACCATATGATAATTAGTGTTTCACCTAAGAACCATATAATACCTAGCAGGTCATGAGACAACCATATGATATCTCTAGAGGGTCATGTGACAAGCATGTGGTCCCTAGAGGTTCAGCTGAGAACCATATAATACCTAGAGGGTCATGTGACAACCATATGATTATATCTACAGGATCATGTGACAACCATATGATATCTCTAGAGGGTCATGTGACAAGCATGTGGTGCCTAGAGGTTCAGCTGAGAACCATATAATACCTAGCAGGTCATGAGACAACCATATGATATCTCTAGAGGGTCATGGGACAAGCATGTGGTGCCTAGAGGTTCAGCTGAGAACCATATAATAACTAGCAGGTCATGAGACAACCATATGATATCTCTAGAGGGTCATGGGACAAGCATGTGGTGCCTAGAGGTTCACCTAAGAACCATATAATACCTAGCAGGTCATGAGACAACCATATGATATCTCTAGAGGGTCATGGGACAAGCATGTGGTGCCTAGAGGTTCAGCTGAGAACCATATAATAAGTAGAGGGTCATGTGACAACCATATGATATCTAGAAGGTCATGTGACAACCATATGATAATTAGTGTTTCACCTAAGAACCATATAATACCTAGCAGGTCATGAGACAACCATATGATATCTCTAAAGGGTCATGTGACAAGCATGTGGTGCCTAGAGGTTCAGCTGAGAACCATATAATACCTAGAGGGTCATGAGACAACCATATGATATCTAGAAGGTCATGTGACAACCATATGATAATTAGTGTTTCACCTAAGAACCATATAATACCTAGAGGGTCATGTGACAACCATATGATATCTCTAAAGGGTCATGTGACAAGCATGTGGTGCCTAGAGGTTCAGCTGAGAACCATATAATACCTAGCAGGTCATGAGACAACCATATGATATCTCTAAAGGGTCATGTGACAAGCATGTGGTGCCTAGAGGTTCAGCTGAGAACCATATAATACCTAGAGGGTCATGAGACAACCATATGATATCTCTAGAGGGTCATGTGACAAGCATGTGGTGCCTAGAGGTTCAGCTGAGAACCATATAATACCTAGAGGGTCATGTGACAACCATATGATATCTCTAGAGGGTCATGTGACAAGCATGTGGTGCCTAGAGGTTCAGCTGAGAACCATATAATACCTAGAGGGTCATGAGACAACCATATGATATCTCTAGAGGGTCATGTGACAAGCATGTGGTGCCTAGAGGTTCAGCTGAGAACCATATAATACCTAGAGGGTCATGAGACAACCATATGATATCTCTAGAGGGTCATGTGACAAGCATGTGGTGCCTAGAGGTTCAGCTGAGAACCATATAATACCTAGAGGGTCATGTGACAACCATATGATATCTCTAGAGGGTCATGTGACAAGCATGTGGTCCCTAGAGGTTCAGCTGAGAACCATATAATACCTAGCAGGTCATGAGACAACCATATGATATCTCTAGAGGGTCATGTGACAAGCATGTGGTCCCTAGAGGTTCAGCTGAGAACCATATAATACCTAGAGGGTCATGTGACAACCATATGATTATATCTACAGGATCATGTGACAACCATGTGATATCTATAGAGTTGTGTGACCCACCATTTACTCCATATAATGTGAGATGTCACCTGTGTGCTGATTTATATTTAGTACATTTTATGTCTCTGAACTTAATCTTTGGTGCAATAAATATGTTGCACCTTATTTGAAAAAGAAGCCTCTTAGGTGTATGGGGTTTTTTCTCCATGAAAGATTATCTGCACCCTCCTTTAGTCTAAACCTGGTGTATGATTTGTTAGAGAATTGCAATTTTTACATTAATTTTGTGTTATCTAAAGGGGTCATGTGACCCCCTCAGTAAAAAAAAATCTATTTCCAGTGAATAGTCAGACGAATTTCTATGTGAAAGGGACAGAATTATGAGCTCTTTTACATACACTATACAAGTGGCGTACCTGGGGTGATTGAGCATTTGTTTCCTATTGGCCCATCCATGGATAGCCATAAGGTCAGTATTTGTAATAGTGAATAAAAAGTAGCGTCAACCCTTTTGGATGCAATGCATAGAAAAGCCCTGTGTTATACACAGTTGCTAGCACTGCAGACATGCACAATACCAAGAGAAATGTATAAAACATTTTTGTATTTTGTGTGCTCTGTTTAAACCATAAAAACGTAACTTTGACTTAAATAAACCTTTAATGACCCTGTGTAAAGACATAAGAGGTGCAGCACACGGGGATTGTGCTAGGTCACCATAGAGCACTTAGATGGGTAACTAAAAGACATTTCCGGTTACCTACTCACAACCCCTGGCTAGTGAAGTGGTTAATAGTGTGCAGCGTGCTGAGACCTTTGGGTTTGCCAAATACACAATCCTTAGCCCCTGGATGCCCTGCGTTCTTTCAGCAGGCATGCATGCAAAAGCTAAATATTTTGCTTTGCTGTTATATCAAATGTAACCTCAGGGTACATATAAGCTCAGATAACATAACTTGAGGTCAGTTGTATTCTTGCGTTACATCAAGAGCGTTCACTCACTTAAGCTACAGCAGCAAGAATTCTTTTACTTTAAACTGAATTTATTTTTTTAAATAATATCCAACGCTGAATTTGACGGCTGCAGCAAGCGACTAGCTGAGAAGGCAATAAAAGCAGCTCCTCGAGAACCCCGATTACTACTCAGAGATGTTTTATAAGTAAATAGGGAAAAGGAAAATGACTGGCTGTTATCTCTAAAGACGACATGTGATTGGTCCAATAAATTCATGTTGCCTAAAAATAATGATTATAAAATAATACAGAAAAAAAGGAACAAGAAAAGCAAAAGGGATTGTAATTTATTTATAACAACGTGAATTATTAAAAAAATGTATATTTTAAATAAAATTAATTATTGTGTTCTTGTATTCCTAATGTTTTATATTAAATAATATAATATTACATTAAACATGAAAAGAAACAGATTGTGTTGAAAAACCAAACAACGTACTTGTTTTCTTGCAAGATAAACACTTCTTTCTCAGTGTAGCCACTGCCTAAGCAAGCAAATATTACAAAACCTAAGTTCTACTGTCACATGATTTTTTGCAGCAGAAGTTCTCTACTGTTCATGGGCAGTAAACTGACTGAAGTTATTTTATGGTGTCTCCTAGCAACACTTCAAAGGGGAAAAAACTATCCATTTGCCTTTCTGTAGAGACTCTAGCCTATCACAAAGAAATACAAATAACAGCAGGTAAACAGATGATAAAATACTCACAGACTCCACAGCTTTTAGTCCATTCTTGATGTTGTTCACTTCCTTTTCTAGTTCGGCCAAACTGATGAAACAGAGAATGCGCACATATTGAATGGGTTAATCACGGAGTTTCATAGTGAGCAGCACAAAAATGACATGCTGTAAAAAAATTAACTTTTTGCACAACAAAGGAGATTGACAGCTCCTACCAGCATGTGATTAGCTGTGCACGGGCAAATAATGCTTGCATGCAATGGTAAATTCCTCCGGGGAAATTCTCCCCGCCAGAGGCGTATATGCACCCCTGTCCGCCTCAGCTTTGATAAATCGACCCTAAAGTCTCTTTAAATTGCTTTGTTCTCTTTCAATTAAGGGGTCAACACTTTTAACAGGTTTTATTTAGCAGCTGGTACTTCATATTATGTTACAGGACTTACTTGATATTATGTTACAGGACTTACTTGATATTATGTTACAGGACTTACTTGATATTATGTTACAGGACTAACTTGATATTATGTTACAGGACTTACTTGATATTATGTTACAGGACTTACTTGATATTATGTTACATGACTTACTTGATATTATGTTACAGGACTAACTTGATATTATGTTACAGGACTTACTTGATATTATGTTACAGAACAGAACTTACTTGATATTATGTTACAGGACTTACTTGATATTATGTTACAGGACTCACTTGATATTATGTTACAGGACTCACTTAATATTATGTTACATGACTTACTTGATATTATGTTACAAGACTTACTTGATATTATGTTACAGAACTTACTTGATATTATATAAAAATATTATATTAGTCACAGCACAACTGAAAAGTTCTGTCTATAATTAACAAATCAAATGAAAATGAAAAATCCTGTTAATATGTAGGGTGCAAGAGTCTAGTAAAACCTCCAATTCTACCATACAATAATTATAACAAAAAAACTCAGCACACCTGAAATGCAAAAAATACAACAAGATTTTATTATAGAGTATCTAAATACAATTCTAAAACCTGAATCCAACCCTCTCAACCCATCCACTCATGCATTCAGAGATTTATTTCCTTGTAGAGATTTATTATGCCCCCCTTTTTTTCAATATAACTTCAGTCTGTATTTAATAAATATGTTATATGGCTCTGTATCGGGCTATTGCAGCATTTACAGATTGAAATTAATGAAATACCCCTTTAGCTTTATGAGAATTTGATCCCTTACAGAGAGGCCTGTTAATTACATGATAGCGTTAATATACCTAAGTAATAAAAAACAGGCACACTAAGAATTATCCTGCATATGTATAGATTTAAATTAACATGTTGCGATTATGATATGTTCTTGCATCGTTGCTGCATTGAGAAATACTAGTTTCACGAAGTAAGAATGTTACACTTAGTTGGTTTAAATACAGATTTAGATACACTGTTTATGTTTCACATTGCGGTTTGAATGGGTGACGTATTTGAAAGGTGTGCGTGAATGCACCAATAGAATCACATTTTGGCCCTTCTAAAAGAGGCCGTTTACATGATGACGTATACTCCTTGAAAAAGGGCGGAGTCCCGAAACGCGCGTCGGAGTGTAAAGGCTGCTCACTGAACTGCTTCCCGATACAAGGCCTTTTGATGCTAAAGACAAAGAATTACCAACAGAGCCGTTGTTCCACAATGAGATGAAATCATAACAGGTGGTGTTTGTTTTCCCGTCCGCACGAGTGGATTAAAGTCGGGGGCACTCCTATCTGTTCGAGAGGACATGGAACTGCAAGTATCATAAAAGTTAATTAACATGCATGTTTTAACTGGCCAGTTTCCATACTAATCCAGACGTAATACCAGCTCACACAGATGATTGGTGATACATATGCTGTCTTAACTTACAGCTTCCACTGCATTAGAGACGCTCTAATATACTAACACAATAGTGCTGGGAGACGCTGCATATGTTACGCATAGGTTGTGACATCAACTGTTAGAATTGCCACACACCGATACTCAGGCTGAATATAACCCTACCGCATGAGTGGTTCGATAAAGGGGAACTTTGAAAGAGCCTTGGAGTAGGTTGAGAGTGAATACAGATTGACTTTTACACTTATGCTGGACGAACTAACGGCTTTTTGACTTTTTTTTTGCAATATGCACTAACATATAGATGTGCTTTCACTTGTTAAAAGAAACATAATTATCACAGCCTGTGGAAATGCTTATTAAACCTCATGCTTAAGAGGATATGTTTCTAATTGTAAAAAGAAATTTTCACAGCAACTTTGTCTATTAGCTTACATCAAAGAATAATCATTTGGATACAAGTTTGAAAGTTCAGTATGTTTACGGGACTGTCCATTTTCAAATGAACTTTCTAGGATATACTCTTGAATATACAAGAGCAGTGTCTTTGTGAGAGCCTTCTTTTGATTCTTCCAGGGACGCCTGAGTCGAATCAGTTTGTTTTATGAATGAATGTGCTTTGCATGAGTGGATGGGTTGAAAGGGTTGGATTCAGGTTTTAGAATTGTATTTAGATACTCTATAATAAAATCTTGTTGTATTTTTTGCATTTCAGGTGTGCTGAGTTTTTTTGTTATAATTACTTGATATTATGTTACAGGACTTACTTGATATTATGGTACAGGACTTACTTGATATTATGTTACAGGACTTACTTGATATTATGCTACAGGACTTACTTGATATTATGTTACAGGACTTACTTAATATTATATTACAGGACTTTCTTGATATTATGTTACAGGACTTTCTTGATATTATGTTACAGTACTTTCTTGATATTATATTACAGGACTTACTTGATATTATGCTACAGGACTTACTTGATATTATGTTACAGGACTGACTTGATATTATGCTACAGAACTTACTTGATATTATGTTACAGATGTTACAGGACTTACTTGATATTTTGTTACAGGACTTACTTGATATTATGTTACAGGACTTACTTGATATTATGTTACAGGACTTACTTCATATTATGCTACATAACTTACTTGATATTATGTTACAGGACTTACTTCATATTATGTTACATGACTTACTTCATATTATGTTACAGGACTTACTTCATATTATGTTACAGGACTTACTTCATATTATGTTACAGAACTTACTTGATATTATGCTACATAACCTACTTGATATTATGTTACAGGACTTACTTGATAATATGTTACAGGACTTAATTGATATTATGTTACAGAGCTTACTTGATATTATGTTACAGGACTTGCTTGATATTATGCTACATAACGTACTTGATATTATGTTACAGAACTTACTTGATATTATGTTATAGGACTTACTTGATATTATGTTACTCAGGACTTACTTGATATTATGCTACATAACTTACTTGATATTATGTTACAGAACTTACTGGATATTATGTTACAGGACTTACTTGATATTATGTTACAGAACTTACTTGATATTATGTTACAGAACTTACTGGATATTATGTTACAGGACTTACTTGATATTATGTTACAGAACTTACTGGATATTATGTTACAGGACTTACTTGATATTATGTTACAGGACTTACTTGATATTATGTTACAGGACTTACTTGATATTATGTTACAGGACTTACTTGATATTATGCTACATAACTTACTTGATATTATGTTACAGGACTTACTTGATATTATGTTAAAGGACTTACTTGATATTATGTTACAGTACTTACTTGACTTTGGCTGCCTCTGTGAGATGCTCCAGCTCGCTCTGAATGTTTAGTATATCAGGGTAGGTCTTCTCAAATATCATAATTAAATAATGCAGCAGCGTGATATTCCTAAAGCAAAGTAAAATCTCAGTATCTGAAATAATTCCTGATTATGTTCATAGAGGTTATTTCCCCAAAGGTTTCAATATCATATTATATGCTCACCTGCATAGAACAAATGCTAATCAAACAATACCCGGTCAACAAAACATTCTGCAAATGTCACAGCCCCTCCCCTAATACAATAGCAAATGTCACAGCCTCTCCCCTAATACAATAGCAAATGTCATAGCCTCTCCCCTAATACAATCCCAAATGTCACAGCCTCTCCCCTAATACAATCGCAAATATCACAGCCTCTCCCCTAATACAATAGCAAATGTCATAGCCTCTCCCCTAATACAATCGCAAATGTCACAGCCTCTCCCCTAATACAATAGCAAATGTCACAGTCCCTCCCCTAATACAATAGCAAATGTCATAGCCTCTCCCCTAATACAATCGCAAATGTCACAGCCTCTCCCCTAATACAATAGCAAATGTCACAGTCCCTCCCCTAATACAATAGCAAATGTCACAGTCCCTCCCCTAATACAATAGCAAATGTCACAGCCTCTCCCCTAATACAATAGCAAATGTCACAGTCCCTCCCCTAATACAGTAGCAAATGTCACAGCCTCTCCCCTAATACAATAGAAAATGTCACAGTCCCTCCCCTAATACAATAGCAAATGTCACAGTCCCTCCCCTAATACAATAGCAAATGTCACAGCCTCTCACCTAATACAATAGCAAATGTCACAGCCTCTCCCCTAATACAATAGCAAATGTCACAGCCTCTCACCTAATACAATAGCAAGTGTCACAGTCCCTCCCCTAATACAATAGCAAATGTCACAGCCTCTCCCCTAATACAATAGCAAATGTCACAGTCCCTCCCCTAATACAATAGCAAATGTAACAGCCTCTCCCCTAATACAGTAGCAAATGTCACAGTCCCTCCCCTAATACAGTAGCAATGTTGCAGCCCCTCCCTAATACAATAGCAAATGTCACAGTCCCTCCCCTAATACAATAGCAAATGTCACAGCCTCTGCCCTAATACAATAGCAAATGTCACAGCCTCTCCCCTAATACAATAGCAAATGTCACAGCCTCTGCCCTAATACAATAGCAAATGTCACAGCCTCTCCCTTAATACAATAGCAAATGTCACAGCCTCTCCCCTAATACAATAGCAAATGTCACAGCCCCTCCCTAATACAATAGCAAATGTCACAGTCCCTCCCCTAATACAGTAGCAATGTTGTAGCCCCTCCCCTAATACAATGGCAAATGTCACAGTCCCTCGCTAATACAATAGCAAATGTCACAGTCCCTCCCCTAATACAATAGCAAATGTTATAGCCCCTCCCCTAATACAATAGCAAATGTCACAGTCCCTCCCATAATACAATAGCAAATGTTATAGCCCCTCCCCTAATACAATAGCAAATGTCACAGTCCCTCCCATAATACAATAGCAAATGTTATAGCCCCTCCCCTAATACAATAGCAGACTGTAAAAGGTGTAATATAATGGCACAGAAACATACTGGTAGCAGTGATGGGCAATTGTAGTACATAGCCAGTTAAAGTGACACTGAACCCAATTTTTTTTTTCTTTCGTGATTCAGATAGGGCATGCAATTTTAAGCAACTTTCTAATTTACTCCTATTATCAATTTTTCTTAGTTATCTTGCTATCTTTATTTGAAAAAGAAGGCATCTAAGCTAAGGAGCCTGCCAATTTTTGGTTCAAACCTAGACAGCACTTGTTTATTGGTGGGCGAATTTATCCACCAATCAGCAAGAACAACCCAGGTTGTTCACCAAAAATGGGCCGGCATCTAAACTTACATTCTTGCTTTTCAAATAAAGATACAGAGAGAATGAAGAAAATGTGGTAAATTAGAAAGTTGCTTAAAATGACATGCTCTATCTGAATCACAAAATAAATTGTTTTGGTTTAGTGTCCCTTTAAGGAAATGTGGTAATATTTTCAGACAAAAAAAAAAATAGAAGCCTATAAGCTGTTGCTATTAGTTGCAGACTTTCTATGTAATCCAAGGAGATGGCGCTTGCACGTGGTAGTACGGTATTTTATTATAGCCAAAAATGTATAAAGTGGAAAAATTATGTCTAGGGAGAATGGATTTAAACTGATTTAAACGTAAACCCTTTCATTTAGTTTGGGGCTTAATCAGCTAATCCCATCAAAGGTTCTATTTCATTAAAGCATTTTATTTGTAAACAAATGACAAAATTGTACTTTATATTTAAAGGGATATGACACTCAATTTTTTTCTTCCTAGATTCAGACAGCACAAACGATTTTAAACAACTTTCCAATTTACTTCTATTATCTAATTTGCTTAGTTCTCTTGGGCCTAGATTTAGAGTTTGGCGTTAACCGTGAAAACCAGCGTTAGAGGCTCCTAACGCTGGTTTTAGGCTACCGCCGGTATTTGGAGTCACTCAAAATAGGGTCTAACGCTCACTTTTCAGCCGCGACTTTTCCATACCGCAGATCCCCTTACGTCAATTGCGTATCCTATCTTTTCAATGGGATTTTTCTAACTCCGGTATTTAGAGTCGTTTCTGAAGTGAGCATTAGACATCTAACGACAAAACTCCAGCCGCAGGAAAAAAGTCAGTAGTTAAGAGCTTTCTGGGCTAACGCCGGTTTATAAAGCTCTTAACTACTGTGCTCTAAAGTACACTAACACCCATAAACTACCTATGTACCCCTAAACCGAGGCCCCCCCCACATCACCGACACTCGAATAATTTCTTTTAACCCCTAATCTGCCGACCGCCACCTACGTTATCCTTATGTACCCCTAATCTGCTGCCCCTAACACCGCCGACCCCTGTATTATATTTATTAACCCCTAACCTGCCCCCCACAACGTCGCCTCCACCTACCTACACTTATTAACCCCTAATCTGCCGACCGCAAAGCGCCGCCACCTACGTTATCCTTATGTACCCCTAATCTGCTGCCCCTAACACCGCCGACCCCTGTATTATATTTATTAACCCCTAATCTGCCCCCCTCAACGTCGCCTCCACATGCCTACACTTATTAACCCCTAATCTGCCGACTGGACCTGAGCGCTACTATAATAAAGTTATTAACCCCTAATCCGCCTCACTAACCCTATAATAAATAGTATTAACCCCTAATCTGCCCTCCCTAACATAGCCGACACCTAACTTCAATTATTAACCCCTAATCTGCCGACCGGAGCTCACCGCTATTCTAATAAATGTATTAACCCCTAAAGCTAAGTCTAACCCTAACACTAACACCCCCCTAAGTTAAATATCATTTTTATCTAACGAAATAAATTAACTCTTATTAAATAAATTATTCCTATTTAAAGCTAAATACTTACCTGTAAAATAAATCCTAATATAGCTACAATATAAATTATATTTATATTATAGCTATTTTAGGATTAATATTTATTTTACAGGTAACTTTGTATTTATTTTAACCAGGTACAATAGTTATTAAACAGTTAAGAACTATTTAATAGCTAAAATAGTTAAAATAATTACAAATTTACCTGTAAAAGTTAAAGGGACCTAAAAACCTTTTTTTTTCTTTCATGATTTAAATAGCTTGTAACAACTTTCAAATTGACTTCTGTTATCAATTTTACTTCATTCTCTTGGTATCCTTTATTAAAGAAACTGCAGTGCACTACTGGGAGCTAGCTGAACACATCAGTAAGCCAATGACAAGAATTATATACATGTAGCCACCAATCAGCAGATAGCTCCCAGCTTTTCAACAATGCATACCAACGGCTAGATTTGGAGTTTTGTCGGTAACGACCCGCGTAGCTAACGCTGGCTTTTTTCTGGCCGCACCATAAAAATAACTCTGGTATTGAGAGTCCACATAAAGGCTGCGTTAGGCTCCAAAAAAGGAGCGTAGAGCATTTTTAACGCAGCTTCAACTCTCGATACCAGAGTTGCTTACGGACGCGGCCAGCCTCAAAAACGTGCTCGTGCACGATTCCCCCATAGGAAACAATGGGGCTGTTTGAGCTGAAAAAAAACCTAACACCTGCAAAAAAGCCGCGTTCAGCTCCTAACGCAGCACCCCTAACCTTACACTTATTAACCCCTAATCTGCCGCCCCCGCTATCGCTGACCCCTGCATATTATTATTAACCCCTAATCTGCCGCTCCGTAAACCGCCGCTACTTACGTTATCCTTATGTACCCCTAATCTGCTGCCCTAACATCGCCGACCCCTATATTATATTTATTAACCCCTAATCTGCCCCCCACAACGTCGCCTCCACCTGCCTACACTTATTAACCCCTAATCTGCCGAGCGGACCTGAGCGCTACTACAATAAAGTTATTAACCCCTAATCCGCCTCACTAACCCTATAATAAATAGTATTAACCCCTAATCTGCCCTCCCTAACATCGCCGACACCTAACTTCAATTATTAACCCCTAATCTGCCGACCGGAGCTCACCGCTATTCTAATAAATGTATTAACCCCTAAAGCTAAGTCTAACCCTAACACTAACACCCCCCTAAGTTAAATATAATTTTTAAAAAAGTGCTAGTGTATAATTAGTGCGCCAATGGTCTGAAAATCCACTGTCTGTATGACAGTGAGACACAATCACAGTGTTAAAAATCTAAATATATAACTATACGATACAAATCGTTATAGAAAAATACCCCAATCAAATTATATTAGGATACAAATGAATTCTTAAGAAACAAATAAATTCTTCTTAGATATTAAAAGTGATAACATAATATAGTGGTGTCTTTGCAGCAAACACCCCAAAATAATAAGGTGATAAAACTGCAAGGCACTGTAAATAATGAACACAGCAATGTGATAGAATTGTAAAATATTATAGTGAAAAAGTCCCAATGATCGAAGTTCAAAGTGTTACATATATGATGGGCGTAATGTCCAAATCACAGTAGGCAGGCTCTTCTCCAAAAGATCCCTGTTGGTGACCCAGGGGTGGATACTATATAGAAAAAAAGATAAAAGAAGGCGCCAACATAGTGCGGTTACCAATGGGATGGAACACGCTTAGTAAATAATACCAGGTACTCACAGGATGAAAGACACTTGAGAAGTGTCACAGGTGCCTCCTGGACTCTCAGAGTTGTCCAGCTAACTCCCACTCCACTGTGGTGGTAAGGTTCCGCTTGTCTCTACCGATTAGGATGGCTCCGCTAGTGGTTGTGGCTCCCAGCCAGTATTCCAATAGGACTCTCTTGCGGTTTCCCCAAATCCAGCTATCCAGTTAAAATCCGTGCTCTCCGGTGATACAGCAAGGATAAAAGTGGTTTGTGACGGTGGTAACAAACTACAATATTGCCATTAAAAATATCAGAAAAGAAAGTTCGTGGCTGCAGTAATAAAATCAAAAAAAGACTTTATTTACACAACGTTTCTCGGTCTGTACGTGACCGTTTCCTCAGGTGCATAAGTGTATATTCCACCTGAGGAAACGGTCACGTACAGACCGAGAAACGTTGTGTAAATAAAGTCTTTTTTTGATTTTATTACTGCAGCCACGAACTTTCTTTTCTGATATTTTTAATGGCAATATTGTAGTTTGTTACCACCGTCACAAACCACTTTTATCCTTGCTGTATCACCGGAGAGCACGGATTTTAACTGGATAGCTGGATTTGGGGAAACCGCAAGAGAGTCCTATTGGAATACTGGCTGGGAGCCACAACCACTAGCGGAGCCATCCTAATCGGTAGAGACAAGCGGAACCTTACCACCACAGTGGAGTGGGAGTTAGCTGGACAACTCTGAGAGTCCAGGAGGCACCTGTGACACTTCTCAAGTGTCTTTCATCCTGTGAGTACCTGGTATTATTTACTAAGCGTGTTCCATCCCATTGGTAACCGCACTATGTTGGCGCCTTCTTTTATCTTTTTTTCTAAATATAATTTTTATCTAACGAAATAAATTAACTCTTATTAAATAAATTATTCCTATTTAAAGCTAAATACTTACCTGTAAAATAAATCCTAATATAGCTACAATATAAATTATATTTATATTATAGCTATTTTAGGATTAATATTTATTTTACAGGTAACTTTGTATTTATTTTAACCAGGTACAATAGCTATTAAACAGTTAAGAACTATTTAATAGCTAAAATAGTTAAAATAATTACAAATTTACCTGTAAAAGAAATCCTAACCTAAGTTACAATTAAAACTAACACTATACTATCAATAAATGTATTAAATAAACTACCTACAATTACCTACAATTAACCTAACACTACACTATCAATAAATTAATTAAATACAATTCCTACAAATAAATACAATTAAATAAACTTGCTAAAGTACAAAAAATAAAAAAGAACTAAGTTACAAAAAATAAAAAAATATTTACAAACATCAGAAAAATATTACAACAATTTTAAACTAATTACACCTACTCTAAGCCCCCTAATAAAATAACAAAGCCCCCCAAAATAACAAAATGCCCTACGCTATTCTAAATAACTAAAGTTCAAAGCTCTTTTACCTTACCAGCCCTGAACAGGGCCCTTTGCGGGGCATGCCCCAAGAAGTTCAGATCTTTTGCCTTTTAAAGAAAACATACAATACCCAAGCCCCCCAACATTACAACCCACCACCCACATACCCCTAATCTAACCCAAACCCCCCTTAAATAAATCTAACACTAAGCCCCTGAAGATCTTCCTACCTTGTCTTCACCATACCAGGTTCACCGATCCGTCCTGAAGAGCTCCTCCGATGTCCTAATCCAAGCCCAAGCGGGGGGCTGAAGAGGTCCATGATCCGGATGAAGTCTTCATCCAAGCGGGAGCTGAAGAGGTCCATGATCCGGATGAAGTCTTCTATCAACGGCATCTTCAATCTTCTTTCTTCCGGATCCATCTTGCAGACCTCCGACGCGGAACATCCTGCTGGCCCGACGGACTAACGACGAATGACGGTTCCTTTAAGGGACGTCATCCAAGATGGCGTCCCTCGAATTCCGATTGGCTGATAGGATTCTATCAGCCAATCGGAATTAAGGTAGGAATATTCTGATTGGCTGATGGAATCAGCCAATCAGAATCAAGTTCAATCCGATTGGCTGATCCAATCAGCGAATCAGATTGAGCTCGCATTCTATTGGCTGATCGGAACAGCCAATAGATTGCGAGCTCAATCTGATTGGCTGATTGAATCAGCCAATCGGATTGAACTTGAATCTGATTGGCTGATTCCATCAGCCAATCAGAATTTTCCTACCTTAATTCCGATTGGCTGATAGAATCCTATCAGCCAATCGGAATTCGAGGGACGCCATCTTGGATGACGTCCCTTAAAGGAACCATCATTCGTCGTTAGTCCGTCGGGCCAGCAGGATGTTCCGCGTCGGAGGTCTGCAAGATGGATCCGGAAGAAAGAAGATTGAAGATGCCGTTGATAGAAGACTTCATCCGGATCATGGACCTCTTCAGCTCCCGCTTGGATGAAGACTTCATCCGGATCATGGACCTCTTCAGCCCCCCGCTTGGGCTTGGATTAGGACATCGGAGGAGCTCTTCAGGACGGATCGGTGAACCTGGTATGGTGAAGACAAGGTAGGAAGATCTTCAGGGGCTTACTGTTAGGTTTATTTAAGGGGGGTTTGGGTTAGATTAGGGGTATGTGGGTGGTGGGTTGTAATGTTGGGGGGCTTGGGTATTGTATGTTTTCTTTAAAAGGCAAAAGAGCTGAACTTCTTGGGGCATGCCCCGCAAAGGGCCCTGTTCAGGGCTGGTAAGGTAAAAGAGCTTTGAACTTTAGTTATTTAGAATAGGGTAGGGCATTTTGCTATTTTGGGGGGCTTTGTTATTTTATTAGGGGGCTTAGAGTAGGTGTAATTAGTTTAAAATTGTTGTAATATTTTTCTGATGTTTGTAAAAAAAAATTATTTTTTGTAACTTAGTTCTTTTTTATTGTTTGTACTTTAGCAAGTTTATTTAATTGTATTTATTTGTAGGAATTGTATTTAATTAATTTATTGATAGTGTAGTGTTAGGTTAATTGTAGGTAATTGTAGGTAGTTTATTTAATTAATTTATTGATAGTATAGTGTTAGTTTTAATTGAAACTTCGGTTAGGATTTCTTTTACAGGTAAATTTGTAATTATTTTAACTATTTTAGCTATTAAATAGTTCTTAACTATTTAATAGCTATTGTACCTGTTTAAAATAAATACAAAGTTACCTGTAAAATAAATATTAATCCTAAAATAGCTATAATATAATTATAATTTATATTGTAGCTATATTAGGATTTATTTTACAGGTAAGTATTTAGATTTAAATAGGAATCATTTTTTTAATAAGAGATAATTAATTTTGTTAGATTAAAATTATATTTAATTTAGGGGGGTGTTAGTGTTAGGGTTAGATTTAGCTTTAGGGGTTAATACATTTATTAGAATAGCGGTGAGCTCCGGTCGGCAGATTAGGGGTTAATAATTGAAGTTAGGTGTCAGCGATGTTAGGGAGGGCAGATTAGGGGTTAATACTATTTATTATAGGGTTAGTGAGGCGGATTAGGGGTTAATAACTTTATTGTAGTAGCGCTCAGGTCCGCTCGGCAGATTAGGGGTTAATAAGTGGAGGCAGGTGGAGGCGACGTTGTGGAGGGCAGATTAGGGGTTAATAAATATAATATAGGGGTCGGCGATGTTAGGGCAGCAGATTAGGGGTACATAAGGATAATGTAAGTAGCGGCGGTTTACGGAGCGGCAGATTAGGGGTTAATAATAATATGCAGGGGTCAGCGATAGCGGGGGCGGCAGATTAGGGGTTAATAAGTGTAAGGTTAGGGGTGCTGCGTTAGGAGCTGAACGCGGCTTTTTTGCAGGTGTTAGGTTTTTTTTCAGCTCAAACAGCCCCATTGTTTCCTATGGGGGAATCGTGCACAAGCACGTTTTTGAGGCTGGCCGCGTCCGTAAGCAACTCTGGTATCGAGAGTTGAAGCTGCGTTAAAAATGCTCTACGCTCCTTTTTTGGAGCCTAACGCAGCCTTTATGTGGACTCTCAATACCAGAGTTATTTTTATGGTGCGGCCAGAAAAAAGCCAGCGTTAGCTACGCGGGTCGTTACCGACAAAACTCCAAATCTAGCCGTTGGTATGCATTGTTGAAAAGCTGGGAGCTATCTGCTGATTGGTGGCTACATGTATATAATTCTTGTCATTGGCTTACTGATGTGTTCAGCTAGCTCCCAGTAGTGCACTGCAGTTTCTTTAATAAAGGATACCAAGAGAATGAAGTAAAATTGATAACAGAAGTCAATTTGAAAGTTGTTACAAGCTATTTAAATCATGAAAGAAAAAAAAAGGTTTTTAGGTCCCTTTAACTTCTTAAAAAAAACAGATAAACGTAGTCAGGCACAGAGCTGCACCCTCTGCTACTGCGGAGAAGGATCCAGCCGGTGAGGTTTACACATAAATACATAAACACCTGCTCCTCATGTGCTCACTAACTGTATCCTTATTCAGAGGGGCACAATTGTGATATATTTACCCTCTTTGCAGGGATAACCCACAAAATAAACAAAAGACATTTGTTTAAAAATAAAAAAAATGAAGAGGACATTTTATTTGTACTGAATAGCCTCTTTAAAAATAGAATATTAAAACATCTTTTTAAAACAAATGGTTTAAATATAACATTATTTGCAATAAAGTATACAAAAAATAGAGTTTGATAAATACTTGTTTGTGGCTGTTTAAATGTCAAGAATCTGATACAAAACGTTCAGGTGTAGCGCATGCAAATGGTGCATGTTAATGTATGAATGTATCATAATACAGTCTGATAGGTCAGCAAAACACAGTGTTATAAATAAACAAGTACCCACACAAAAAACTTATACAATGTTTATTTGACAAAATATGTGTGCCGAATAGTGTAGAGATTGCAGAGACCATAGATATGAGCATTTACATGTACAAGTGTGCTGAGAATGTAAAAGTGTGCTGAGAATGAACAAGCAGATTGAAGGTAAATTGTTCTCCTTTTTAATTTTGCTCCCAATGATTACCTGCCGGAGTGTATGAAATCACTAACATAACTCCTTTATCTTTATTTCTGCCATTTGAAATGGGTGCATTTGCCCGCAGAAACCCCCACCTATACTGAAAGTTTAAAAACTGCATTATTGGCTATATAAAACAAGCTATGTAAACAAAAGGCAGCAACAGAAAGCAACCTTCAGTGGGGGGTATGATAGATCAGCCCATTTAAAAGGGTGTTCCTGTAGCAGCTTTGAATACAATTAACTTTTATCAGCTGCCTGACTTAGTACACTGTTTAAATGGTAAAGTCTGGAATTACACTACACATATCTTTACCCGGACAGTCTGAAATAAGCACGATTTATTAACTAAAGATAAATTGTTTGGATATCAAGTTCTCTAAAACTGAAAAGTGTGACTCAATAATGGATAGTGACTAACAAACCAGCTCTTTATGTCCTTAATAAATTAAAAAGTATAAGTTATCTTTAGGTCAACATCAATAAATTTCTTTGCATAGTTTGAGGGCATGATGTATACTGTACAGTACAATTTCTACATTTAGTCAGTACAAATAAGTGAATGTGTAAGCAGTGACGGCTGAATGTTTGGCATATTCATTAAAAATTATAAATATTGGCCACATCTGTTTGCTCTAAAAGAATATTGAATGACTGCCAAATACTTAACATTCATTTATTTTAAAAAAGTATTTTTCATTTGATGTTGGCCTTTGTGTGTATATAGAGTGATAAGATAAGCAGTTGTATTGTTACTGCAGGCTCAGCACATTTGAATATCATGTCATATCATGTAATCCACTCACAGAGCATAGGGTCAGCTGAAACATACCTGTCTATGCTGGATTTAGTATCTATTATTTTATTTAAGCTTGAAACTTTAAATCCAAATGCATTTCCCCGTTGACCTTTGTTCATGTAATTTCCAAACGCTAAGACCACTTCTAGCAGCTGTTTTAAGCGCTTGCTCCGCGTCAGCTCCTTGCAGGCCATAAGCAGGGCTGAAAGACAATAGGAACCATACATATGAATGATGCGTAAACGCCTGCAGATTCTGGGCTATGCAGCAGCAAGCGACACAAACACCTATTCCAGTGTGAAGTATACGTTTTTATGCTTAGTTTAGAAATGCCATATATTACCTGTATTTGCTGAGATATTACATAAAAGATACAAAAAACATTATTATATTTGACATTTGACTTATTTTTAATTATTTTTTGCCTCTGACATTTTTTTTTTTTTTTGATAAATGGAAAACAAAAGGTGCAAGTGGTTAAACTGATTTTGGAAGTAACAGGAAGTGCCTGTAAACACAGATTACAAGTGGTGCGCTATATAGCGCTTTTGCTCAGGCACAAACAGTGCCAGAAGTAAACTATTAACGTGCGCGTATTACAAGTTGAAAGCAAAATGTATGAGCAAGAGTGAAGGCTGATGCAGACTAACTAGAGGACTTCAATATTGCATCCGTGCTAACTTCTTCTACCTGTAGACTTCAATGGAGCTGAAAAAAACTAACACTTATCGCTTGCATGCTAACCCGACACAGCATTAGACCACTGCGTTATGAATATTTTACATTCCAATGTTCTATTTATATACTGTATATTTTTCATTTTCCCCTATGTGAAGAACTTTGGAATGTTGGAATGTAATTTTTTTAGTAACTTTTAATTTATCCCTAACCCTTTATGTGAGAACTTCTGTCGCGCTAACCCGACTAGAGCAAATTTAGTTGTCGCTCATGCAGTTGCATATGCTTTAAACTTGTAATACGCGGGCAGAAGTTAGCGTGGGCATATTTCACTATCGCACATGCTAAGTTTAGCGCACAACTTGTATTCTAGCCTTTAGTCTGTGGGATAGCTCACTTACTAATAAGGAAAATTCCCTCATCACTGTTGGTCAATAGTTACGCACTCATCCAGCATAAAGAGAACGTTATTTTTGTTTTTCAGCACAAAAGTAGACATTTAAAATTTCAACAAAGGCAAGAAGGAGTTTAATGTCAGCGTAAAGAGAGTCTGTTTGAAGAGATGGAATATGGTTAAAGGGACAGTCTAGTCAAAATTAAACTTTCATGATTCAGATAGGATAAGCAATTTTAAATAACTTTATAATTAACTTTTATCATTAAATTTGCTTTGTTCCCTTGGTGGTATTTTTGAAAAGCTAAACCTAGCTAGGCTCAACCTGATTTCTAAACCATTGAAAACCACCTCTTAGCTCAGAGCATTTTGAAAGTGTTTCACAGTTAGACAGTACTAGTTCATGTGTGTCACATAGGTAACATTATACTCACTCCCGTGGAGTTATTTAGGAGTCTGCACTGATTGGCTAAACTGCATGTCCGTCAAAAGCACTAGGATAAGGGGGCAGTCTGCAGAGGCTTAGATACAAGGTAATCACAGAGGTAAAAATTATAATAATATAAACGTGTTGATTATGCAAAACTGGGGAATGGGTAATAAAGGGATTATCTATCTTTTTAAACAATACAAATTCTGGTGTAGACTGTCCCTTTAAATTCACTTATAATAAATATCTATTGGGCACATTTATGTATTTTTACCTTGCTCTGGTCCTGCTTCAATTAGAAGTAAAAAAATTGCACCACCTTTATTATAATCCACTGAAATGTGTGACCCCTTGTCTGAATACAGAGTTGTGATTACAGGATCTGATTACTTAAAAATTAACATTGAAACATATTTCCTTTCCATAAGAGCATACTGGGGTAGGCTTTAGGAGTGTGCATGTGATTCTAGCACAGTATGTGTAAAATTGTTTCAAACAGCATTGTTGCAAACATCAGTGCAATATAGTGCTCCAGACCAGACACGTGCACACTCCTGAGCCTTAGTAGGCCCTTATGGGAATAAGCAAAGTTTCAACAAAGGAGATGAAGAGAAAGAGGTAAGTCTGGGTATAGAAGTAAATAGGAACATTCCTAAAAATGATATGCTCTGTCTTAATCATGATGTAATTGTGACTTTCCTTCAATATAACCTTCTGGCTTTTGAGACATGAAACTCGAAAAAATAAATAAATTTGTAATTCAGATAGAGAATACAATTGTAAACAACTTTCCAATTTACATTTATTATCTAATTTGTTTCTTTCTCTTGATATCCTTTGTTAAAAAGCATATCTAGATAGGCTCAGGTGGAGCAATGTACTACTGGGAGCTAGCTGCTTATTGGTGGCTGCACATATATGCCACTTGTCACTGGCTCACTTGATGTGTTCATTTAAAGGGACAGTCAACACCAGAATTTTTGTTGTTTAAAAAGAAAGAAAATCCCTTTATTACACATTCCCCAGTTTTGCATAACCAACACTGTTATATTAATATACTTTTTACCTCTGTGATTACCTTGTATCGAAGCCTCTGCAAACTGCCCCCTTATTTCAGTTCTTTTAACAGACTTGCATTTTAGCCAATCAGTGCTCACTCCAGGGTAACTTCACGTGCATGAGCTCAATGTTATCGATATGAAACACATGAACTAATGCCCTCTAGTGGCCAAAATGCAATCAGATTAGAGGTAGTCTTCAATGTCTAAGAAATTAGCATATGAACCTCCTAGGATTAGCTTTCAACTAAGAATACCAAGAGAACAAACCAAGATTGGCGATAAAAGTAAATTGGAAATTTATTTAAAAATACATTCCCTATTTAAATCATGAAAGGTTTTTTTGGACTTGTCTGTCCCTTTAAGTCCCAGTAGTGCATTGCTGCTCCTTTAACAAAGCACATTAAGAAAATTGATAAAAATGGAAAGTTGTTTAAAATTGTATGTTCAATGAAAGTAAAAATGTGGGTGTTATGTTCCTTTAAAGTTGTTCCAACATCTCCAAATATGTCCAGTGTGTATTGGCAATCATGATACAGGTGTTCACTGCTTTAATCCATCCCTCCTTACCTTCAACCTTGGGTTTGGTCTCAGCGATTCTTTCAGGAAACTTCTTCTTGAAAAACAAAGCCTGTAGCCGATGCTGGTAGTGATCGATTCTAAAGAGAATATTTATTATAATGTAATTTTAATGGTGAAAAAGACATCCTGTTATATGTCCAGACAGATTTATCCAGAACATTTCATAACCATAACAGTAGATAAATCTTCTAAGTCTGCACATCCCTTTTATTTTTAAAATAGCATGATAAAAAGACAGCTTAAGTACACTAACCAAAAGAACATATGAAGTATAATTAGTTTAATTGTGTGTAATGGAAATTATATTAGTGTATAATAAAAACATATGACCGATTGTTATTATATAGGAACTTTACTGCTACTAATGTGAAAGGACCACCTAGTGTGCCAGCCATAAAGCCTCCCTGTGCTTATATCCCCAATCAATTTACTGATGGAAGAGAAACGTGTAGATGGTCTTTAAGCCTGAAGATGACCACACAGGAGGAGACCAACAACATTTCATTCCTGAGCCTCTTTTCATTGGAGTTTGTTTCCTGTCTTGCCCTTTTTATTTTAAGTCCATAACAACCTGTTCACAGATGGCTTTGGACCATGATAACTCATTAAACTGACCAGGCTACCAAACTACCACTATTCCAGTTCATCTGGAAGGCCCTAATAAATAAGTTTATAATTAGAAAAGTCTTTTTTTTATCAATATCACTTCCCTATTGAAATATCTTTTCCCCATTATCAGACAACAACAAATGGCTTCACATTACCATCCAATATTGAAGTGGATTTGCTCAAAACTGTAAAAATGTAACTTTAAAACAAATCCCAGAAATAAGGACTTTTACAAAGCCTGTTGAGCCACACTTATCCTATCACCAGAATTACTGCTGCCATAATAACATTCCAATGATTAAATAGCCTCTTTATCTAATTAACCACATCCAGTAGACCAGACCATAAAATATTCTTTCCTAAATGTATCTCTCAATTGTCAAAGCAATACATAATAATACTACGTAAGCACAAGAATCTACCCATTTCATTTCTCCCTAACCTATACAACCCATTAGTCGTCAATATGCCCCGCCATGCAAAGGAACCCACCAATATAACATCACCAATAACATCACCATCTTAAATGAACACTCTAATATTCCAATGAAAAGGGACCACCATTTTTTATATTGATGCTCTGTCTAGTAATGATCAGTGTATTCTTCATTCTTGCTTTAAGTTATAGATACTCATCTTCACCCACCAATAAAGGGGACCTTCTACCTAAACTGACATCTTGAATTCTCATTTTTAGACTCTTCAGCTTTCTCAATGCAAATTGACCTTTATAGAAGAAATCAATTCAAATATAGAATTGTTCTCAAAATCCTGACTGGTTATGTAATTAACCAATCACTTTTAGATAGGGACTGGTTATCAGAACTGTGCTCTCCTCAATCAATCAGAGATAAAGCTGTGGTAGATAAAGAGTTGTAAAATTAATAGTGGAATAGTGGAACTTTTTGAATCTATAGCACAATGTGAGAATGCTTATCCATAGTGGTGTGACAACAGGTCTAATGCATTCTATGTAACTGTGCTTAATAAGGACAATAATAATTTCCAGAAAAGAGGAATACACAAACACGGTAGTTCCCAGCTTTCATTACCTAACAATCTAAAATGTATTACACCAGATAGTGAAGTAGAGTATGAATTATCACTAGGATTTATCATATTGCATTCAGTAAAACCATTTCCTATCTTAGACTAGACAGTTGTATATTTTATGTTGAGATGGTAGTTTATAGTTTTTCACAAGTGAGAATTTGATTGATAAGTCTGCATGTCACAAAGAACAGTGTGAAAGGTTTGTGTCTTGAATAGAAATCAAACTTTAGCCATTTCACATAGTAGAACTTTTAAAGTGACATGGAAGTCCAAATTAAACAATCACAATTTAGTTACACTTTGCAAGTTTAAAGCCCTCTACAATTTACTTTTATTATTACATATTAACATGAGAGAATACTGATGTAGGCAGCAATAATGTTATACAAGCAGCAGTAATGTTATACAAGTAACCTGTGTAGGGGTCCAGCAGCTTTAGCCACTTTGTGGTAAAACTCTAAGGCAAACTAAGCTGTATAGCTAGAAGCACTGTTAAGAAGACTGAACACAAATTGGAAGTGAATCTGTCTTTGGATAGAGATATCCAAACAGCATATGCAGTAGTAGTAAGTGAAGGCAGGTCTGTGCATGTTTAATGCTATCACTCAGTAATGCATACTTGCATCTCTCTCTACAGGTTGTTTGTAAGACACTGCTATACTCACTACTTTGGGCACATAGGGGGATATTTATCAAAGGTCTGGCGGACCTCGCTGAATCCGGAGAGCAATACGCTCTCCGTATTCAGCATTGCACCAGCAGCTCTTGTGAGCTGCTGGTGCAACGCCGCCCCCCTGCAGATTCGCGGCCAATCGACCACCATCAGGGAGGTGTCAATCAACCCAATCGTACTCGATCGGGTTGATTTTCGCTGATGTCTGTCCGCCTGCTCAGAGCAGGCGGACAGGTTATGGAGCAGCGGTCTTCAGACCGCTGCTTCATAACTGTTGTTTCTGACAAGCCTGCAGGCTCGCCAGAAATACGGGCCCTCAAGCTCCATCCGGAGCTTGATAAATGGGCCCAATAGTGTTCAAGACACATGCACACTCCTGAGCATATTTCAGTATGCTTTCATTGTAACATCCTTGTTTTAATGAAGGAGGCCAAGTGAAAGAGGTAGTGTTTATTTTTTAAATTGTTCACTCACAATCCTGAAAGTTTAATTTTGACTTCCATGTCCATTTAATATATTGAGTTTTTATTGCCTGAAAAAAACCTGTTTAAACGATATCATTAAAGAAGTTTCGGCAGACTGTAACATTATAATTATACCAGGTGCTTTCTAGGCTGCACACTCCCTGAGAGACAAAACTAAATGGCATTCACTACAGACACTACCTGCTCATCTCAAACAGGAAACGGTCAGCTCTCGCCATGCGGTCAATCTCGTGCTTGTGCTCCTCTAGAAGATCAATATCACTCTTTTCAGGAATAAATTTCAAGAGCTAAAAATTAAATAAAAAATTACAAAACACTGAGTTAAACATTAGCTTTAAAAAGCCAAAGCTTTTTTTTTAAACAAGCTTTATTGAAATAAAAAAGAAAAATATAATCATACATTGAGATCAATCCAACGACAATAGTGGTACAGATATAATAATAAAAAAAAAATAAGACCAGAATCTATAGATACAAGGATATCAATGTCCACTTTGTCCCTTTAAGAAAAACATTTCCAATAAGCTTGCAAATTTTTTCGTTTTTTTTCCTTAACAGAATCATAAACAACATAACTTTGTTACGTATCTAGAATACGTTTAGTACAATTAACAATATAGAATGGAACACAGAGCCAGAACAACACTAGAAAGACCACTAGTTCATTACCTGTTGTTGCTGAGGTACACTTGTGGTGGTGTTATCAAGAGATGTAGTAGTTGTAGCTTCAGCATGAGTATATGTTTCCCAGTAAAAAGACATTGCACAATAAAAGTCCATTCTATTAGTTTTGAGATAGTGATATTTCTCTAATTATAGGAGGAGCGTGACATTTTGTCTCCACTCCACTTTGGATGGAATCCTTCGTTGTTTCCAAAGCCTTGGGACCAATTGCTTGGCACCTGCTTGGGTAAAGGTACCACCTCCCTAGGAGATTCATATTTGTCTCTGTGATGCTCATTGAGGAGGGCGATTTTCCCATTTGTTGAAAGATAGTGTTCCAAGTCTCTGGAGAGACGCTAAAACCTAATTCTGATTCCCAAGTCTTAGTATATGAGGGGAGGTTTTTGGAATGTATGTCTAGTAATATTTTATATATTGCTGAAAGCGTACCTATAACTTTCAACTTTTAATGTGAGCGCTGTTTATTGCGGACACAATATCCATTGAAAGTATAGGGCGCACTAAAGGCATATTAGCTGCGCTAAATATTCTCTGGTTATTCACTTTTACCATTCACTTGTAATACCAGATTTCATGATAATCCTAGCGCGGCCCAGCGATATTGATAGCGTACCCTGTGCTCCACTTGTAATCTAGGCCATAATGTTTTGTTTACAATGGGTTTAACCCCTGCAACTAGCTAATAGTAACAATGTCATGTAGCTGCAGATGCAGCTATTGATTGGAACACAGATAAATTTGCCCGCTCCTGATTGGCTTCTAATCACATTTTTATTTGGAGGTTCACAAGCGCATGCAGGGATTAAATACAAAGTAAAAGAAGGATTTTATTTTTACACTAGAGTGCTCCGTTCAGGTAGTATGTTATGCTCCAAAAAAACAGAAGTTAAATATACATTAATCAAATGTACTTCTACTGAGTATTTAATATTAAAACATTTTATTACTCATATAAATCAATAATGAAGAAAATTAGGAAAACAAATGCCCTGGCTCTTTACACCCCCCTGTTACAAATCACGGGTGTAACGTGCATCTCTTGTGAATGATTTTGTGTTTAACTAAATCTATTGGGAGAATGTATCACACTTTATTTATGCTTCTGGCACACTGTAGTGCAGGTTTGCTGAGTTTCTGCTTCTTATCTTCTCCACCAGTGGCAGAAATTAATCATCCTGAACTCACTCCTTTGGGGGAATCAATAAGTCCTGCTTTGGTTTCTTAACAGCAGGTTTTGGGATTGCTTAAGAGAGCACTTGTGCAATGTTAAATTGTGCTGAACGATGCTGCATTGCAAGTGGCTATTGTATGCTGACAGGCAGGGCCCTATACTTTCAATGCTGGGCTAATCATTTTTATAAATTTTTTTTTATAAAAAATGAAATAAATTGCAATATGTGAAACTGGACCTAAGCAGTACTAATAAGTAAATAAATATATACATTCCTCTACTGTGGATTAATTTTATATGCTTTTGAATGTGATTCTGGTGTGAGGTTAGCTGGTTAAAGAGATTTAGGGCAGCCAACAGGAGCAAAGCATGGTAAAGACTGAGGAGGAAGCATGGACGTGCAGACAAATATAAGTTTACTGATTGGAACAGCAGAACTACTATGGGAAGTTGTAAAATCTGAAACAGAGAGAAAAAAACTATAAAAATAAACCTTACCTTAATGTGTGAAGCATCAGCATGACACTATACATCTGCCACAGCAGCACATGCCACTTCCTTGCTAGGAACAAGTTCTCTCTCACCCTGCACTAGACAATGCTGCGCAGGGGAGGAGAGTGTGTAGACTCACTTATTCTTTCAACTGACACCATTCTACAAAACACTGTTCCCCTAAGAAACTTCAGTTAGTTGATCTTAGGGCCTCAGCATAAAGAGCAGGGCTAAAGGGACCAGCAGGCTGGATGCTGTCTGCCCAAGGCTGCATAGATACAGTGTGAGATGAGTCACACAGCCTCAAGACTGAAGAGAGTAGTGTCTGCTGCTGCACAGATGCTCAAATCCTCAGGTGCCTGCCGCTCCAGCTTTCTGCTGCATGCGCCTACAGGCAGCCCTACCCTAAACACTCCCCACTACCAGAGCAGTTACCTGGTAACAGTGGTAACCCCAGCAGGACCTTTCTGATGCAGTGGGATTGGCTGGATGCCGAGTTAGGGCTTAGCATTCAGTGCTGCACAGTGCACATCTAAAACAGCACATGCACTAGCTTGGCATGTCACATGACACGGGCACAGTCTGGCACAGAGAACTTTTGACTCAGTGTATTAGGGCTGTCTGTGTGTGTGTCCCATGTCACATGACATCAGCAGTCTGGCATGAACCAAAAAAAAATATATTTTTTTTCAGGACTCTTGGACCCCTCAACAAAGACTGGGCCTTGGGCCGCTGCCCCTTTTGCCCTGTTTTAAAGACGGCCCTGCTGACAGGTTTCATGATTGATAATTTGTCCGCCTGCAGATTGATAAATTTACACTTATGTGCTGTCTAACCCTCAAAGTCAGAATTAAACTTTCATGATTGTGATAGAGCATGCAATTAAAAAAAAAACTAAAACTATAGAACTGACTTATAATGATCTATTTGTATCCTTTGTTGAAAAGTAAACCTAAGAAGGCTCTTAGGAGCTCAGGAGCATAAACGTGTCTTTATAAATTGTTGCAGAGTACTAAAGACATGCACACTCATGTCTCCTTCAGTATGCTCTAATGGAAACGTATGCTCTGACAAAAAATACAAAGAGAAAGAGATATATTTGATAATATACGTCACTTTTTATTGTACACTCTATCTGAATCATGAAAGTTTAATTTTCACTTTCATGTCTTGTTAAAGGGTTTCTTCTATCCCCCTAGCTGCCAGAGATGGTTTCAGTGAATTACACAGCCCTACATGCAGCCAGGAGGTTGAAATACAAAGCATTTTAACCCCCAGACACTCAATGGCACTAACTGTTCAGTAAGACACAGATACACTGTGTCAGACTAGGCCTGAAGGGTCTATGACAATTTCCTCACTTTTAAACTGTCATGACATTCTTCCGCCCTCTGCCCTGTGACATTTTTATGCTTTTTAAATTATTTTGCTCATAATAGGACATTTGTGAAAACTCCAGACAGAAATATCCTACACTTTGCTGTAGCCAATTCTGTTATTCTAATTATAACTGAGGTCTTTTATGTGGGAAAACCAAATGCTTAAAGGGACATAAACCAATCCCTCCCAAAAAAGGGTTAATGGAGACGTCAGCATAATCATAGATTATCAGTTTATTTACCTGACACGTTCTCGTACCCACCAACCAGCACTGCCTCTTCCATTATAAATAAAGATAACTAGCGCCAATCAGAAGCAGTGGCATTAGCTTCTATAGGGAGAAATCTATAGAGAGAACAGGCGCATGCTCGTGCTGTCTTTTCTCTGCCCCTGCGCATGTGTCTGATGCAAGGCGCAGCAGAGAGAAATCAGTGTGAGTACAAGACTGTTCTTTCTATAAAAGCCAATTGGCTGTAGAGTTCTGTTTCTATAATTAAAAAGAATGAGGACAAGTCAGGTACATAAAGTTATAAGCTGTTTGATTATGCAGACTTTTCAAGTAAAGGGAAACCAAACACCTTGTAATTACAAGACACTTCTGTGGTCTCGCTATAGAATAACATAGCAATTAAGTCTAAAAATTGTTAAAACAATTTAACATCTTGTTTGCTGCAATTGTTTCTTAAAAGCCAGACTTTGCCTACCACTTGCTTCATTTGAAGGAACCAATCTTGTAATGGCTGGTTATTTATCCTGCACCCGCAAAAATATGGCTCCACTTTTAATCTAGCCCAATATGTGCGGAATTATGTAAATTCGTATGAAAAAATACAACATTTGAAGTCTGAAACTATACTTACTTTGTAAGCAAAACCATCCTCTTCTGAGCAGCAGATTTTTTTTAACTAGAAAAAGCAGCTGAGAACTTTACCTAGCACAGGAGCGCACTGCATGTAACTGAAAAGCGCGATTGTGCATGCTGTGATTAGACAGTGAGCCAGTGACATGCTAGTTCAAAAAACTGCTGTTCAGAAAAGGATGGTTTCACTTATGAAGTAAGTATAGTTTCAGACTTCAAATGAGGTATTTTGGAAATATGTAACATTAAACACAACACTTACTGTCCCTTTAAAGTTCAGCAAGTTAGAATTTAACAGGAGAACATGCTGATGAGAATCATATAAGATTAATTTCTCTCTATCCAGAATATACCCTGTCCCACTCAGTCCTATTATAGAGCCTGCACTGGGAAAGTAACTATTTGGGGTATATTTATTAATGTGCGAGCGGACATGATACGATGTAGCGTATCATGTCCGCCGCACATTGATAAATGCAGACAGCATACGCAACAACATTTATCATTGCACCAGCAGTTCTTGTGAATTGCTGGTGCAATGCCGCCCCTTGCAGATTCACGGCCAATCGTCCACTAGAAAGGGGTGTCAATCAACCCGATCGTATTCGATTGGGTTGATTCCTGTCCGGACAAGTTATATAGCAGCGGTCTACGGAGCTTGATAAATCAGCCCCTTTGTCTTTATGGGAGCTGTTCTGTGTGCCTACAATGACTTGTATTGTTAGAGGATGTATCAGTATAACACAGAATCAGCAGCTCTAATGGAACTAAAAGGGACGCATTGTAATCAGAACATTTTTGCAGTCTTGCAATAAATTAACTTAATTGGTGAGTTTGAAAATATTTTGAATGCAAAAACATCTAATTTCTTGCAATTGCTTTATTTGGAAGGTCTAATGAGGATTTGTTAGTTGAGTAAACACAGCTAGCCACGGTCATTATGTTAGCAGACTCACAATTGTTTTGCAATATATTTTCTTATCACCTCTGCTTAAGCCAATTAGGAAGGGATATGTAGCATGGTTAGGGTTCTGACGTCTGACATGTGCACTCAGAACGTTTGTAATTATCAGCGTTAAGTTACGGGAAGGTGGGTAAAATAAATCATAAAACTGCACTACAAATAATTATACACTTTATATCACAATCTCAAAGTGTTGTTAAAATGTAGCTCCTTCCAATGAGCATACTGAGGTAGGCTCAAGCAGGTGAACATGTGCACTATGTGGAATATTGTTACAAACATTGTGGCAAACACGGCTGCCATATAATGCTCAAGACATGTGCACGCTCCTGGCTACCTCAGTATGCTGCCATGGAAAGGAGATAAGATTTAATAAGGGAGAATGAGTTAAGAAGGTATATTTGATAATAAATTACGTACGTTGCAGAAGGTGCCTCCTTGTAAAACTGCAACATATTTTCTTGACTTCTGTAATTGTGATTGGTTACTTGTTTGTTTAAGACAACTCCAGTTGCATAATGTAACTATGCCTGAGGAAATGGCGTGAAGCCCTAGAAACGCATTTTATATATATATATATATATACATACACACATATACAGTATCTCACAAAAGTGAGTACACCCCTAACATTTTTGTAAATATTTTATTTATTATCTTTTCATGTGACAACACTGAAGAAATGCCACTTTGCTACAATGTAAAGTAGTGAGTGTACAGCCTGTATAGCAGTGTAAATTTGCTGTCCCCTATAAATAACCCAACACACAGCCATTAATGTATAAACCATTGGCAACAAAAGTGAGTACACACCTAACTGGAAATGTCCAAATTGGGCCCAATTAGCCATTTCCGCTTCCCGGTGTCATGTGACTCGTTAGTGTTACAAGGTCTCAGATGTGAATGGGGAGCAGGTGTGTTAAATTTGGTGTTATCGCTGTCACGCTCTCTCATACTGGTCACTGGAAGTTTAACATGACACTTCATGGCAAAGAACGCTCTAAGGATTTGAAAAAAAGAATTGTTGCTCTACATAAAGATGTCCTAGACTATAAGAAGATTGTCAAGACCCTAAAAATGAGCTGCAGCACAGTGGGCAAGACCATACAGTGGTTTCAAAGGACAGGTTCCACTCAGAACAGGCCTCACCATGGTCGACCATAGATGTTGAGTGCACATGCTCAGTGTCATATCCAGAGGTAGTCTTTGGGAAATAGACGTATAAGTGCTGCCAGCATTACTGCAGAGGTTGAAGGGGTGGGGGGGTCAGCCTGTCAGTGCTCAGACCATATGCCGCACACTGCATCAATTAGTCTGCATGGCTGTCGTCCTAGAAGGAAGCCTCTTCTAAAGATGATGCACAATAAAGCCTGCAAACAGTTTGCAGAAGACAAGCAGACTAAGGACATGGATTACTGGAACCATATCCTGTGGTCCGATGAGACCAAGATAAACTTATTTGGTTCAGATGGTGTCAAGCGTGTGTAGTGGCAACCAGGTGAAGAGAACAAAGACAAGTGTGTCTTACCTACAGTCAAGCATGGTGGTGGGAGTGTCATGGTCTAGACCCAGGGGCGTATTTAGGTTTTGTGCTGCCCTAGGCACTCAAAATTCTGCTGCCCCCACCCCACCCCACCCCAGGTTTAAGGCCTTTTTTTAGACATAATATTTTTGGGGCAGGGTGTAAAAAATTATGTCTTTTTAAGTAGATGTTCACCAGGGCTTGCATTCACTCTGGTCACACACACACACACACACACACACATATATATATATATATATATATATATATATATATATATATTAAGACATTATTTTGCAAGTCAGATAATTAAAGTGTTTATATCAGAAAAAATATCCTTCACTGTATGATAGTTTGTCAGTAGGTAGTTGTTCAACCTTAAACATCTTCTTTGGTGATTGACAGTTATTTAAGCAAAATATCTGCTTGGATAAATATGTAATGAATATACAAACTGGCATTTAAAAGTACTTAAAAAATACAGTAGTTATGATAGGTTTAGGAATTGTATCCTAGGGGATAAAGTCACATGATACAATCATAATAAAGTAAATACTTGTATTGTTTCTGAATGTATTAAATGCATACAACATATTTTCAGTTGTGTTTTAAGTCACATAGTTGTATAGATTCAGCAATAAATACTTATTCTTTGCATGTATGACAGATAAACAGTAAATGTACAAGTATTTAGTGACTAATCCGTTTAAGTATTTTAATGCCTAATGAAGATGTATTGAAGGGAGAAAGGCATATGCTGTTTCACAGTGGTCACGGTGTAGTGCACACTGCACTGTGTAGTCTGTGTGAGTCTCAATCACGCGGTGGAGCCAGGAAGAATACCGCATTCCCTCTCAGTCCAGGCCAGGCTGCGCAAGTGAGCTCCGCCTCCACTGTCACCACGTCATGCGCACCCACATGCAATCCCATAGGATAGCAATAGCTGGGCCAGCCATTTAAGTCATTTGTAATTGGTTGATTTAGCCACCCGGCCCTGAGTTCAGTAGAGTGGCCCTAGGGACTCAAAATTCTGCTGCTCCTTAAAAATCTGCTGCCCTAGGCACCGGCCTCGTTGGCCTATGCCTTAATACGCCCCTGTCTAGACCTGTATGTTTGCTGCCAGCACTGGGGAGCTACAGTTCATTGAGGGAACCATAAATGCCAACATGTACTGTGACATACTGAAGCAGAGCATGATCCCCCCCCCTTCTGAGACTGGGCCGCAGGGCAGTATTCCAACATGATAACTACCCCAAACACACCTCCAAGATGACCACTGCCTTGCTAAAGAAGCTGAGGGTAAAGGTGATGGACTGGCTTAAGCATGTCTCCAGACATAAAGCCTTTAGAGCATCTGTGGGGGAGCGCAAGGTCTCTAAAATCCACCAGCTCCGTGATGGAAGAGGACTCCAGTGGCAACCTGTGAAACTCCGGTGAACTCCATGCCCAAGAGGGTTAAGGAAGTGCTGGAAAATAATGGTGGCCACACAAAATATTGACAATTTAGACATTTCCACTTAGGAGTGTACTCACTTTTGTTGCCAACGGTTTAGACATTAATGGCTGTGTGTTGAGTTATTTTGAGGGGACAGCAAATTTACACTGTTATATAGGCTGTACACTCACTACTTTACATTGTAGCAAAGTGTCATTTCTTCAGTGTTGTCACATGAAAAGATATAATAAAATATTTACAAAAATGTAAGGGGTGTACTCACTTTTGTGAGCTACTATATATATACTGTATATATATATATATATATATATATATATATATATATATATATATATATATATTATACACGCACATATATATATATATATATATATAAATATATACAACACATAGAAACACCCAGCACTCACCAGCTAGCTCACAGCAAAGATAAAATCACAACTGGAAAGGTTAGTCACCGCATCTGGCCAAATGGTAAAGCTCAGGCACCACGTCAAGGTCCTTTCCATAGCCTGAGTCCCTAACACAGGCACACCATCATGCGAGCTCACAGAGCCAAACAAACTGAGAACAAAGAAGGGGTGCACAGGTGGCTGTAATCACCCATAGAAAATACAAAACATGGAAGGGAACTGCACTCCAAGACCGGATCAGGTACACATCCTGTGACTCAGCAACATCCAGCCCTGGGTGCTAAATAGCACTCCAAAAAAGCTGTGATGTCACCAGAGCCACAGGCAGTTAACCCCAGTCCGGAATGGGTGCAAGAACCAAGGGAGATTACAAATAAAAAGTAATACAACACAAAGAAACACCCAGCACTCACCAGCTAGCTCACAGCTAAGATAAAATCACAACTGGAAAGGTTAGTCACCGCATCTGGCCAAATGGGAAAGCTCAGGCACCACGTCAAGGTCCTTTCCATAGCCTGAGTCCCTAACACAGCCACACCATCATGCGAGCTCACAGAGCCAAACAAACTGAGAACAAAGAAGGGGTGCACAGGTGGCTGTAATCACTCATAGAAAATACAAAACATGGAAGGGAACTGCACTCCAAGACCGGATCAGGTACACATCCTGTGACTCAGCAACATCCAGCCCTGGGTGCTAAATAGCACTCTAAAAAAGCTGTGATGTCACCAGAGCCACAGGCAGTTAACCCCAGTCCGGAATGGGTGCAAGAACCAAGGGAGATTACACACACACACATAGGAAATCCTCCAGCCGCCAATACAAATCAGATTACTCTGCTTTTAGCATATAGTATAGTAAATCCCTTCTATTTTCATATGCATGTGATCTTTTAGTTTGTGAGAGAAAAAAAACAGCAAGAACTGCGGAGGAGAATTTTAGAGAATACACCAGGTCTGGCAGAGCCTTTTTCAGCTACACCCATGGAACATTCCTGTTTAGCCCTCTCGCAGAGGCAGAGCAACATCTTACAATAAGGAAAATAATACACTCTGAATTTTGTATTCTAAATACGAATATAACTGCATTGTTTAAATGTACACTGTAGTTATTTTACAATTTCTACTGTGCACCTTAAATAGTTTCTTTCCTGCACAATTTCAATATGAATTTGAATTATTTCATAAAATACAATTTTTTCAGAACAATCTCATTGCATTTTAAATGCAAATAAAGAATAAAGTTTTTTTTTTTGCATATTTATATTACAATACTCAATTTATTTGTTTTATAAGATTTTTAAATTTCAGTTTTTGTATGTCCTATTGTAATATGTGCATTGCCTTCAGGGGACAGCCCTTTGAGAGACGCACTGATCTAAAGGATCGAACTGCATTTATAGAATTAGAACAGGGGCTTCAAATTACTGGTGATATTTATTATCTAAAAATAAAGAGAGCTTTTCAAAATCAGGCCCATAGTGTCAACATAAACCCAACTGAGTAATAAAAGGATGTCAATTAGTAAGATGGGAGTTATATCTCTAAGTAGGTAGTGAACATGGAAAGTTTATAAAATACATAAACAGGTGGTAGTTATCCAGATGATTCCTAAAAGATCTACCCATTCTGTGTATTAACACAGGTTCCAAGGTATATTGATGATTTATTGACATTTAAAGAGACAGTAAGCACTTTGAGATTGTAATATAGACTCTTTAATGATGTTTAGTAAAAAAAATGTAACAGTACAGTATAGTTTCATTACTTATTTTTACCCTTTTCCTGTGATCATGGTGCCAATTTATCAAGGGCCGAATGGCCCCTGATGCTCCTGTTTCTGCGCGAGCCTTCAGGCTAGCCAGAAACAGCAGTTATGAAGCAGGGGTCTTAAGACCGCTGCTCCTTAACTGGTCTGACTGCTCTGAGGCTGCGGACATCAATCGGCCCGATCTTATACGATCGGGTTGATTGACACCCCCTGATTGTCCGCAAATCTGCAGGGGTGTCAAGATTGCACAAGCAGTTCACAAGAACTGGTTGTGCAATGATACATGCAGACAGCGTATGCTGTTGGCATTCATCGAAAACTGTTGAACATGATCCACTGAGCAGATCATGTTGGACAGACTGATGATAAATCGGCCCCTAAGTCTGAAATTTATGGGTTTTCTAGTACTGAAATTCTGAAGGACTTCATAAGCCTATTCCTGCCACATGTTTGTCACTAATTGTCAGTAGCAGGATTGATCTGATAAGGAACTGCAAATGCTTTACAAAAAAATTAACCTTCACCCATTATGTTAATTATTTGCAAGACTCCAGAAGAATCTTATAATTGCCTGGTGTTTGCTGGTATAATCAAGTACTGAGGTAGGCTCAGGAGCAAGCATGTAACATGGACATGCGGTAGGTGACAGCGGTGTTTGTAACAGTTAAACATATTCAATTTCAAAGTAGACCAAGAGAAAGAGGTAAAACTGGTAATAGAAGTAACATTTAAATTTGAGCTATGGAAGTTTAATGTTAACATCATGTCCCTTTAAGGAATCCTCATCAGTTTGTATTAGCATGTACTTTATATACTTGTGTATTCTTTACCTGCTCCAACATATCTCGGGGGAGATCCTCCTGCTCATCCATTTCCATAATTGCTTTCTTGATTTCTTCATTGGACAATTTCAGCCTATTCAAAAAAGCAAAGGAAAGTTACCAAAAGTTCTACCAAAAAATCTGTACAGCTTTCAATTACCCTCAAGGTTACCTTATCATCTCATGTATTTTAGCTACAGAGCATGCATGTATGTCACACACATGGGTATGCAGTATCATTATTTGCCTAGAGTAATGCTCCCAACTTATGCCCATTGTGCAGGACTGTCACAGTTTAGGACCTCACTCTGCTCTCTTTACAAAGTACAGTTACACTCATAATAACACTGTCTGATAAAAAGTATTTTAAAAAAAATATTGCAGAAAAATGTTATAAGGGTTCAAAGACATATTTATATGTGTGTATATAAGTATTTACAGACATATATAAACACATACATACATATGTGCACACATATAGACATATATAAACACATACATACATATGTACACACGTATAGACACATATAAACACATACATACATATGTACACACGTATAAACACATACATACATATGTACACACGTATAGACATATATAAACACATACATACATATGTGCACACATATAGACATATATAAACACATACATACATATGTACACACGTATAGACACATATAAACACATACATACATATGTACACACGTATAAACACATACATACATATGTACACACGTATAGACATATATAAACACATACATACATATGTACACACGTATAGACATATATAAACACATACATACATATGTACACACGTATAGACATATATAAACACATACATACATATGTACACACGTATAGACATATATAAACACATACATACATATGTGCACACGTATAGACATATATAAACACATACATACATATGTACACACGTATAGACACATATAAACACATACATACATATGTACACACGTATAGACACATATAGGAGTGCATTGGAGCCCTTTGTAGATGAAAACATGAAAAATCTTATTTAAGCAATATTCATATTTAAATATGAATATTGCTTAAATAAGATTTTTCATGTTTTCATCTACAAAGGGATCCAAAGTGTTTAACTGTGTATCATAATACAATAAACTGTGTATGTAATACTGTAAATATTTCACCTTCCAATCACCTAGATTACGAGTTTTGCGTTAGAAGCTGTGTGGTGCTAACAAGTAGTTTATGTTCACCACTCACTTACAGACAGCAGGGTTTTACAAACCCTGTGTTAACCGCAGAAAAGTGAGCGGAGAGCAAAATTTAGCTCCACATCTCACCTCAATACCAGCGCTGCTTAAGTTACCGGTGAGCTGGCAAAACGTGCTCGTGCACGATTTCCCCATAGGGATCAATGGGGGAGAGCCGGCTGAAAAAAAACCTAACACCTGCAAAAAAGGAGCGTTTAGCTCCTAACGCAGCCCCATTGATTCCTAACACCCTAACATGAACCCCAAGTCTAAACACCGCTAATCTTACACTTATTAACCCCTAATCTGCTGCCCCGACATCGCTGACACCTATATTATATTATAAACCCCTAATCTGCCGCTCCGGACACAGTCGCTACCTACATTATACTTATGAACCCCTAATCTGCTGCCCCCAACATCGCCGCCACCTATATTATATTTATTAACCCCTAATCTGCCGCCCCCAATTTTGCCGCAACCTAACTACATTTATTAACCCCTAATCTGCCGCCCACAACGTCGCCACCACTATAATAAAGTTATTAACCCCTAACCCCTAAACCTAAGTCTAACCCTAACCCTAACCCCCCTAACTTAAATATAATTTAAATAAATCTAAATAAAATAACTATCATTAACTAAATAATTCCTATTTAAAACTAAATACTTACCTATAAAATAAACCCTAAGGCCTAGATTTGGAGTTTTGTCGGTAACGACCCGCGTAGCTAACGCTGGCTTTTTTCTGGCCGCACCATAAAAATAACTCTGGTATTGAGAGTCCACAAAAAGGCTGCATTAGGCTCCAAAAAAGGAGCGTAGAGCATTTTTAACGCAGCTTCAACTCTCGATACCAGAGTTGCTTACGCAAGCGGCCAGCCTCAAAAACGTGCTCGTGCACGATTCCCCCATAGGAAACAATGGGGCTGTTTGAGCTGAAACAAAACCTAACACCTGCAAAAAAGCCGCGTTCAGCTCTTAACGCAGCCCCATTGTTTGCTATGGGGAAACACTTCCTACGTCTGCACCTAACACCCTAACATGTACCCCGAGTCTAAACACCCCTAACCTTACACTTATTAACCCCTAATCTGCCGCCCCCGCTATCGCTGACCCCTGCATATTATTTTTAACCCCTAATCTGCCGCTCCGTAAACCGCTGCTACTTACATTATCCTTATGTACCCCTAATCTGCTGCCCCTAACACCGCCGACCCCTATATTATATTTATTAACCCCTAATCTGCCCCCCACAACGTCGCCTCCACCTAACTACACTTATTAACCCCTAATCTGCCGAGCGCACCTGAGCGCTACTATAATAAAGTTATTAACCCCTAATCCGCCTCACTAACCCTATAATAAATAGTATTAACCCCTAATCTGCCCTCCCTAACATCGCCGACACCTAACTTCAAACATTAACCCCTAATCTGCCGACCAGAGCTCACCGCTACTATAATAAATGTATTAACCCCTAAAGCTAAGTCTAACCCTAACACTAACACCCCCCTAAGTTAAATATAATTTTTATCTAATTAAATTAATTAACTCTTATTAAATAAATTATTCCTATTTAAAGCTAAATACTTACCTGTAAAATAAATCCTAATATAGCTACAATATAAATTATAATTACATTGTAGCTATTTTAGGATTAATATTTATTTTACAGGCAACTTTGTAATTATTTTAACCAGGTACAATAGCTATTAAATAGTTAAGAACTATTTAATAGTTACCTAGTTAAAATAATAACAAAATTACCTGTAAAATAAATCCTAACCTAAGTTACAATTAAACCTAACACTATACTATCATTAAATTAGTCAAATAAAATACCTACAATTACCTACAATTAAACACTACACTATCAATAAATAAATTAAATACAATTCCTACAAATAACCACAATTAAATAAACTATTTAAAGTACAAAAAATAAAAAAGAACTAAGTTACAAAAAATAAAAAAATATTTACAAACATAAGAAAAATATTACAACAATTTTAAACTAATTACACCTACTCTAAGCCCCCTAATAAAATAACAAAGACCCCCAAAATAACAAAATGCCCTACCCTATTCTAAATTACTACATTTCAAAGCTCTTTTACCTTACCAGCCCTGAACAGGGCCCTTTGCGGGGCATGCCCCAAGAAATTCAGCTCTTTTGCCTGTAAAAAAAAACATACAATACCCCCCCCCCCCAACATTACAACCCACCACCCACATACCCCTAATCTAACCCAAACCCCCCTTAAATAAACCTAACACTAAGCCCCTGAAGATCTTCCTACCTTGTCTTCACCCTACCAGGTTCACCGATCCGTCCTGAAGAGCTCCTCCGATGTCCTGATCCAAGCCCAAGTGGGGGGCTGAAGAGGTCCATGATCCGGATGAAGTCTTCATCCAAGCGGGAGCTGAAGAGGTCCATGATCCGGATGAAGTCTTCTATCAACGGCATCTTCAATCTTCTTTCTTCCGGATCCATCTTGCAGACCTCCGACGCGGAACATCCTCTTCTCCCGACGCCTACTAGCCGAATGACGGTTCCTTTAAGGGACGTCATCCAAGATGGCGTCCCTCGAATTCCGATTGGCTGATAGGATTCTATCAGCCAATCGGAATTAAGGTAGGAATATTCTGATTGGCTGATGGAATCAGCCAATCAGAATCAAGTTCAATCCGATTGGCTGACTCGATCGGCCAATCAGATTGAGCTTGCATTCTATTGGCTGTTCTGCGTCGGAGGTCTGCAAGATGGATCCGGAAGAAAGAAGATTGAAGATGCCGTTGATAGAAGACTTCATCCGGATCATGGACCTCTTCAGCTCCCGCTTGGATGAAGACTTCAGCCGGATCATGGACCTCTTCAGCTCCCGCTTGGATGAAGACTTCAGCCGGATCATGGACCTCTTCAGCCCCCCGCTTGGGCTTGGATCAGGACATCGGAGGAGCTCTTCAGGACGGATCGGTGAACCTGGTAGGGTGAAGACAAGGTAGGAAGATCTTCAGGGGCTTAGTGTTAGGTTTATTTAAGGGGGGTTTGGGTTAGATTAGGGGTATGTGGGTGGTGGGTTGTAATGTTGGGGGGGTATTGTATGTTTTTTTTTTACAGGCAAAAGAGCTGAATTTCTTGGGGCATGCCTGTTCAGGGCTGGTAAGGTAAAAGAGCTTTGAAATGTAGTAATTTAGAATAGGGAAGGGCATTTTGTTATTTTGGAGGTCTTTGTTATTTTATTAGGGGGCTTAGAGTAGGTGTAATTAGTTTAAAATTGTTGTAATATTTTTCTTATGTTTGTAAATATTTTTTTATTTTTTTGTAACTTAGTTCTTTTTTATTTTTTGTACTTTAGTTAGTTTATTTCATTGTAGTTATTTGTAGGAATTGTATTAAATTTATTTATTGATAGTGTAGTCTTAGGTTTAATTGTAGGTAATTGTAGGTATTTTATTTAATTAATTTAATGATAGTATAGTGTTAGGTTTAATTGTATCTTAGGTTAGGATTTATTTTACAGGTAATTTTGTTATTATTTTAACTAGGTAACTATTAAATAGTTCTTAACTATTTAATAGCTATTGTACCTGGTTAAAATAATTACAAAGTTGCCTGTAAAATAAATATTAATCCTAAAATAGCTACAATGTAATTATAATTTATATTGTAGCTATATTAGGATTTATTTTACAGGTAAGTATTTAGCTTTAAATAGGAATAATTTATTTAATAAGAGTTAATTAATTTCGTTAGATTAAAATTATATTTACTTTAGGGGGGTGTTAGTGTTAGGGTTAGACTTAGCTTTAGGGGTTAATACATTTATTATAGTAGCGGTGAGCTCCGGTCGGCAGATTAGGGGTTAATGTTTGAAGTTAGGTGTCGGCGATGTTAGGGAGGGCAGATTAGGGGTTAATACTATTTATTATAGGGTTAGTGATGCGGATTAGGGGTTAATAACTTTATTATAGTAGCGCTCAGGTCCGCTCGGCAGATTAGGGGTTAATAAGTGTAGGCAGGTGGAGGCGACGTTGAGGGGGGCAGATTAGGGGTTAATAAATATAATATAGGGGTCGGCGGTGTTAGGGGCAGCAGATTAGGGGTACATAAGGATAATGTAAGTAGCGGCGGTTTACGGAGCGGCAGATTAGGGGTTAAAAATAATATGCAGGGGTCAGCGATAGCGGGGGCGGCAGATTAGGGGTTAATAAGTGTAAGGTTAGGGGTGTTTAGACTCGGGGTACATGTTAAGGTGTTAGGTGCAGACGTAGGATGCGTTAGGAGCTGAACGACCCATTGTTTCCTATGGGGGAATCGTGCACGAGCACGTTTTTGAGGCTGGCCGCTTGCGTAAGCAACTCTGGTATCGAGAGTTGAAGCTGCGTTAAAAATGCTCTACGCTCCTTTTTTGGAGCCTAACGCAGCCTTTTTGTGGACTCTCAATACCAGAGTTATTTTTATGTTGCGGCCAGAAAAAAGCCGGCGTTAGCTACGCGGGTCGTTACCGACAAATCTCTAAATCTAGGCCTTAGTGTTTATTTTATAGGTAAGTATTTAGTTTTAAATAGGAATTATTTAGTTAATGATAGTAATTTTATTTAGATTTATTTAAATTATATTTAAGTTAGGGGGTGTTAGGGCTAGACTTAGATTTAGGGGTTAATAACTTTAATATAGTGGCGGCGACGTTGGGGGCGGCAGATTAGGGGTTAATAAATGTAGGTATGTGGCGGCGATGTTAGGGATGGCAGATTAGGGGTTAATAATATTTAACTAATATTTACAATGCGGGAGTGCGGTGGTTAAGGGGTTAATTTATTTATTATAGTGGCGGCGATGTCTGGTTCGGTAGATTAGGGGTTAAAAAATTTATTTTAGTGTTTGCGATGAGGGAGGGCCTCGGTTTAGGGGTTAATAGGTAGTTTATGAATGTTAGTGTTCTTTTTAGCACTTTAGTTAAGAGTTTTATGCTACGGCGTTGTAGTGTAAAACTCTTAACTACTGACTTTAAAATGCGGTGCCAGTCTTGACAGGAGAGGGTCTACCGCTCACTTTTTGTCAGACTCGTAATGCCGGCGCAATGCAAGTCCCATTGAAAATATAGGATACGCAATTTATGTAAGTGGATTTGCAGTATTTCCAAGTCTGGCCCAAAAAGTGAGCGGTGAGCCTGTACCTGCAAGACTCGTAATACCAGCGGGCATTAAAAAGCAGCGTTGGGACCGGCCAACGCTGCTTTTTAAGCCTAACGCAAGACTCGTAATCTAGCCGAATGTTCTTCACATAGCAAAATATGTTCTAAGTATTTATATCTATACCAATATATAATCATTTATACTGTATATATACACTTTTGAATACACAGCAACTCTGGGGTTCATATATTTATTGCAACAATAACAGAGAACATGAAAGTAGGAACTTCAAAGTATTTAGACCTTTGATGAACAGACATTTTCATATATCACTCACTATCTTGGATACAGTTAAATACACAGGTTATATTTCTGCTTGGTTAGATGCACTTGTTATATCTTTAAAGTTTTTGGACTCTAAGGAGAAGTGTCAACTTTGAAGATAAAACAAAAGAAGACTTGAAGCGTTTTGCAATTATACACAGTGCAGATAGATTTTTGTTTGCCAAGTATCTCCTTCTGTAATTACATTTTCCATCTAGCAGTGCTCAGTCAAAAACAACAAATTGTACAACATTGCTGATGGCAAACAGAGCATGAAATGACTAGTCTCTAAGTATAAGGCAAAAAAGATGCAATAGCCCAAGGTCAAAGGATATGAAACTGAACTCACTCATCAATATTCAACAATTTGTTACCCTAATCAGATGCACTAATTAATTTAGCTACACACAAAAGTAACATATGGGTCACAATGACAAGGACACAATCTTTATTGAACATATGAAAGACTCAGAATAAATTAAGGGTTAGATTTTAGAGTGGAGCGCCATTTATCGCTCTTGCGTTAACTCTGCTAGAAGTAAGCTTTTTGCAAGCGTTGAGTAGCGCTTGTATTACAAGTTGAAAGTAAAAAGTTTTCACTCTCACGTTAACCCGACGCACGCAAAAAGCTGAACTTCAAATATCAAAACCGCGTTAACGTATTCTCCCATAGATGTCAACGGAGCAGGAAAAGTGGGGAAAACACCCTACTCATGCACAAACCTGGTCGCATTTTCTGAAGTGCAATAAGCCAACATAAAATATTAATATTTCACATTCCAATGTTCTTCACATAGCAGAATATGTTCTATTCATTCATAAATACATATTTCTATGTATATATGATTTTTTTAGTACAATATCTATCAATCTATCTATCTATCTATCTATCTATCTATCTATATATATATATATATATATATACAGTATAAATATAGATATATATGACTATATATAGGTATAGCTATATACAGATATATATATAGTAATATCAATTTACAAATACATAGAACATATTCTGCTATGTGCAGAACATTGTAATGTGAAATATTTACAGCAAATACACAGTATAACACTTTATTATTAAATATGAATATTGCATAAATATGCTTGAACATATTTTCATATACTTCACTGCAAATGGTTCAAATGCACATCTATAAATGTATACATATGTATTTATGTGTTTATATGTGTATATATGTCTGTAAATACATATATACACATATAAATACACAAATACATCTGTACACACATATAAACATAAAAATATACATTATTATGCGCTTTAAATTAAATTGCGTTCAATCGATCGCATTTACTTTCAACTTGTAATACACACGCTCCTTCCAAAATGCTCAAACAGCCACAATAAACCCGATATCGCTTACGCATAACTGTTAGCGTGCAACTCGTAATCTGGGCATAAATGTTTAATTGAGAAGCAGCACTTTATTGGTGGGTAGTGCACGACTCCTCCCAAGCATAAAAATATCTTTTCTACTTAGAAAAGGAAAATTACCTCTTATTTAAATAGTCTGTTTCATTGTTGTAATAAAAAAGCACTAAGCAGTGGGTTATACTTAATAGAAATCACTGCCATATGTATTTTTCATAATTTTAAAAGGATTTTACCATTTATTTATTTTTGTAACTTCATTTAAGAATTCATTTAGCAAGAAAACAAGTATGTTATTTGCTGTTTTTTTAACATAGTATGTTTCATTTTATGTTTACTTTGAGCTAACATATACAGTATTTTTTTCTATATAAATACAAATCAACAAACATATATTGACAGGCAAAAAAAATCATTTTGTTCCAATATCACGATCTCAACAATTTTTTGCATTGTGTCAATATGTCCTAGTACTTTATTTGTTGAAGAACCTGTTATGTCTTTGTAAATGTTGATTATTGTTAAAAATTGTGTGTTTTGTGTACACAAGGCTGTTTTTTTATTTTATATGTAATTTATAGAGCAAACAAATTATTCAGATAGAGCATGCAATTTTAAGCAACTTTCTAATTTACTCCAATTATCAATTTTTCTTAGTTCTCTTGGTATCTTTATTTGAAAAGGAGCAATGAAAGATTAGGAGCCGGCCCATTTTTGGTTCAGTACCCTGGATAGTGCTTGCTGATTAGTGGCTACATTTAGAAGACAATTTGATAAAAGAAGTCAAATGGAAATGGTATGCTTAAACCGAATCATAAACAAAAACATTTTGGGTTTTATGTTCCTTTAAACTTTAAAGGGACAGTACACACATTGAGATTTTTATATAACATGTTTAGCTATGGGTAATGACCCAACTTTGCAATATATTTTTACTATTTATTTTGTCCCCTTTTTCTATAATTTAGCACTGAAAATTGAGCAATTTCTATTTCTCAGAACATGAAGAGCGCTTGCTGACTTCTCAATGCTAACTCTGTTACATATCTTTGCCTATTAGTTGGATGACTGTAGCTAGCCTGGTTGTCTGCAGACTAAAGCCTAGACTGGCTCCTCTAAATAAGGCAAAATGAGGGTGGAGTTTAGCTATTGAAAAATAATTGAATTAAAAAGATGTTAATTTGTTTTAAAACATTAAGACTTGGCTGATATGTTATTTTATAGCAACACAGCAAATGTGTCTTGTAATTACAAGGTGTTAAAATAACAATATGAAAAAACAGCTTCAGTATCCCTTTAAATGACCAATAAATACAGCAGAATAGCACAGTCAACAAATTCCTAATAAAAGACAATGCACTTAGTTTTAATTTCAAATGAGTAGTAGATTTGTTTCTGACAAATTTCAAAATAGGTTCTATTACCTTTTTCCCATGAATCAAGTGACAGCCATCAGCCAATCACAAAATACAAATACATACATACTGTGAATTCTTGCACACGCTCAGTAGGAGTTTAATTTTGCCTTTGGTGCTGCTTTAAGCTTTTTAAGGGTTAATAAGCAAATGTATTTGCCAGGTTTAATAGACCTCATACCTTGCCACAGGCGTGAATTAGATGAAACAAGTAATCTCCGTTAACCATGCCCTCTGATGCAAGCCTGTAATTGTCACTGAGTTCTCACCCCAAACTGCTAATATCTAAAAAAATATACAACCAAAGCCCGCTGATTAAATGCTTGCCCTGTTTGTTTCCAACTACACTGTGGCGTTTCAATGGTAGGAAAGGGAATATTTGTTATTAAACAGAGCCTGTTTCATGTGATCGCCAATGTAAACGTTCTGAGTCTTTAGGAAATTGAAATTGATATTACTGACACTCAGATATGCTAAGAGTTTAATACTGCCCAACATTAAACAACTGGGACATTTTAGGGTTAGGTTTTGAGCCAAATCTAATCGTGACCCTTGCAAATACTCGCCTTTGTGCTGTTATTAATGATATTGTTATTTTATTGAACATTCTGATTTCTTTTAAACACACACAGGGGTTTGAAGATTAAAAGATTATTTTACGTATTATGCTCAAGGAAAAAATAAAGGGTCAATAGCAATTTAAACAGCTTTAACTTAACACCTTTCACACCAAAAAACATTCTTACATGTTACACTGTGGCTCTTTCATAACCATACATTTTTTTTATAAATTTTAATAGAAATGTAGGTTCAAATTAAACTTTCATTTCACAGAACATGCATTAAAAAAAAAAAGTTCAAATGTACCCTTATCTCTTTGTATCCTTAAGTGAAATGTATCTCCTTTCCATAAGAGCATACTGAGGTAGGCTCAGAACTGTGCACATGTTTTCGGAACTGTATGGCAGCGATGTGTAACAATGTTATGTAAGTAGCCCATAGAGGGAACTGCAGCAGGGGATGCTAAGTGATAGCATTCAACACACAGCTCTGCCTTCACTTACTACTACTGCATATGCAGTTTGGGTGTCTCCTATACAGAGATGGGTGCACTCTCAGTTTTTCTCCAGTCTTCTTTATTAAATTGTGCTTCTAGCTATACAGCTTAGTTTACCATAGATATTTACAATCGTGTAGCTGAAGCTTATGCACTCTAAATATCTCCCTGCAGGTTGCTTGTTGGATACTGCTTCATTAATAAATATACCTGTATATACCTGTACATATACTGTGTATATATATATATATATATATATATATATATATACACATTATTATATACAGGTATAGATACAGTATATACAGATATATATATATATATATATGAATATATATTTAAAAATACTTAGAACATGTTCTGCTATATGCAGAACATTGGAATGTGAAATATTTACACTATAACACTTTAATACATATGAATATTGCATTAACATTCTTTTACATGTTTTCATCTACTTGACTGTATTTAGACATGTGTGTGTGTGTATCTCTGTTAAAGCCTTTTTTTTCTAACACCTGAGCCCTCATATTTTTGAGCCCTTATAACTTTTTTGTGCAATTTTTTAAAATATTTTTTTTTATTAGCTAGTGTTATTATGAGTGTAACTGTACATTGTGATGTATTTTTTATGTGTTTTGTGACGCAGTTAACTGAGGACGCGATATCCGGACATCTATTAACTTCATTTGCGCTCACTTTTACTTCCAACTTGTAATACAAGCGCTACACCTGATGCGTGCAAACAGCAGCTATAAACCCCATTTAACTTGCGTGTAATTGTTAGCGCCACTCTTAATCTGACCCTTAATTTTGTTATGTGATAATAAAAACATGAATTTCAGATACATCCAGTAGTCTAATGTATTTATTTACTAATATTCGACTAGATTACGAGTTTTGCGGTAAGAGCTGCTCGGTGCTAACTTGCAAGTTATTGTCACCGCTCACCACCTTAAAGCGCTGCTATTACAGGTTTTCATAAGCCCAGGCAAGAAGTGAGCGTTGAGCTCCATACCTACATTACACTTATTAACCCCTAATCTGCCGCCCCCGCCCCCGCCGCCACCTACATTATACTTATTAACCCTTAATCTGCCACCCCCAACATCGCCGCCACCTACAGTACACTTATTAACCCCTTATTAACTATACTAAAGTTATAAACCCCTAAACCTAAGTCTAACCATAACCCTAACACCCACTACTTTAATATAATTAAAATAAATCTAAGAAAAAATTCCTATCATTAACTAAATAATTCCTATTTAAAACTAAATACTTACCTGTAAAATAAACCCTAAACTAGATACAATATAACTAATATAACTAATATAACTATTGGCTGATCCAATCAGCCAATAGGATTAAGCTTGCATTCTATTGGCTGTTCCAATCAGCCAATAGAATGTGAGCTCAATCCTATTGGCTGATTGGATCAGCCAATAGGATTGAAGCTCAATCCTATTGGCTGATTGGATCAGTCAATAGGATTTTTTCACCTTTAATTCCGATTGGCCGATAGAATTCTATCAGCCAATCGGAATTCAAGGGACGCCATCTTGGATGACGTCACTTAAAGGAACCTTCATTCTTCAGTCGCCATGGAAAGAAGAGTATACTCCGCGCCGGATGTCTTGAAGATGGAGCCGCTCCACGCCGGATGGATGAAGATAGAAGATGCCGTCTGGATGAAGACTTCTGCCGGCTTGGATGAAGACTTCGGCCTGCTTGGATGAGGACTTCTGCCACTTTGTTGAGGATGGATGTCGGGTCTTCAAAAACTGTAAGTGGATCTTCGGGGTTGTTTGTATTTTTATTTACAGGTAAAAGAGCTGATTTATTTGGGGCAATGCCCCGCAAAAGGCAATTTTAAGGGCTATTGGTAGTTTAGTTTAGGCTAGGGTTTTTTTATTTTGGAGGGGGGGGGGCTTTTTTATTTTGATAGGGCTATTAGATTAGGTGTAATTAGTTTAAATATCTGATAATTTATTTTTTATTTTGTGTAATTTAGTGTTTTTTTTTGTAATTTAGTTAATTGGATTTAATTAATGTAATTTATTTAATTGTAGTGTAAGGTTAGGTGTTAGTGTAACTCAGGTTAGGTTTTATTTTACAGGTAAATTTGTATTTATTTTAGATAGGTAGCTAGTAAATAGTTAATAACTATTTAGTAACTAGTCTACCTAGTTAAAATAAATACAAACTTAGCTGTAAAATAAAAATAAAACCTAAGGCCTAGATTTAGAGTTGGGCGGTAGCCGTCAAAACCAGCGTTAGAGGCTCCTAACGCTGGTTTTGGGCTACTGCCGGTATTTAGAGTCAGTCATTAAAAGGTCTAACGCTCACTTTCCAGCCGCGACTTTTCCATACTGCAGATCCCCTTACGTCAATTGCGTATCCTATATTTTCAATGGGATCTTTCTAACGCCGGTATTTAGAGTCGTGTCTGAAGTGAGCGTTAGAAATCTAACGACAAAACTCCAGCCGCAGAAAAAAGTCAGTAGTTAAGAGCTTTCTGGGCTAACGCCGGTTTATAAAGCTCTTAACTACTGTGCTCTAAAGTACACTAACACCCATAAACTACCTATGTACCCCTAAACCGAGGTCCCCCCACATCGCCGCCACTCGATTAAATTTTTTTAACCCCTAATCTGCCGACCGCCACCTACGTTATACTTATGTACCCCTAATCTGCTGCCCCTAACACCGCCGACCCCTATATTATATTTATTAACCCCTAACCTGCCCCCCACAACGTCGCCGCCAGCTACCTACAATAATTAACCCCTAATCTGCCGACCGAATCTCGCCGCTACTGTAATAAATGGATTAACCCCTAAAGCTAAATCTAACCCTAACACTAACACCCCCCTAAATTAAATATAATTTAAATCTAACGAAATAAATTAACTCTTATTAAATAAATTATTCCTATTTAAAGCTAAATACTTACCTGTAAAATAAACCCTAATATAGCTACAATATAAATTATAATTATATTATAGCTATTTTAGGATTTATATTTATTTTACAGGTAACTTTGTATTTATTTTAACCAGGTACAATAGCTATTAAATAGTTAAGAACTATTTAATAGCTAAAATAGTTAAAATAATTACAAAATTACCTGTAAAATAAATCCTAACCTGTTACAATTAAACCTAACACTACACTATCAATAAATAAATTAAATAAACTACCTACAATTATCTACAATTAAACCTAACACTACACTATCAATAAATAAATTAAATACAATTCCTACAAATAAATACAATTAAATAAACTAACTAAAGTACAAAAAATAAAAAAGAACTAAGTTACAAAAAATAAAAAAATATTTACAAACATTAGAAAAAAATTACACCTACTCTAAGCCCCCTAATAAAATAACAAAGACCCCCAAAATAAAAAAATGCCCTACCCTATTCTAAATTACAAAAGTTCAAAGCTCTTTTACCTTACCAGCCCTTAAAAGGACCTTTTGTGGGGCATGCCCCAAAGAATTCAGCTCTTTTGCCTGTAAAAAAAAACATACAATACCCCCCCAACATTACAACCCACCACCCACATACCCCTAATCTAACCCAAACCCCCCTTAAATAAACCTAACACTAAGCCCCTGAAGATCTTCCTAGATTGTCTTCACCATGCCAGGTATCACCGATCGTTCCAGGCTCCGAAATCTTCATCCAAGCCCAAGCGGGGGCTAGACATCCAGCGGCTGAAGAGATCCAGAAGAGGCTCCAAAGTCTTCATCCTATCCGGGAAGAAGAGGCGATCAGGTCCGGCAACCATCTTGATCCAAGCGGCATCTTCTATCTTCATCCGATGACGACCGGCTCCATCTTGAAGACCTCCACCGCGGACTCATCTTTTTCTTCCAACGACTTCCCGACGAATGACGGTTCCTTTAAGGGACGTCATCCAAGATGGTGTCCCTCGAATTCCGATTGGATGATAGGATTCTATCAGCCAATCGGAATTAAGGTAGGAAAATTCTGATTGGCTGATGGAATCAGCCAATCAGAATCAAGTTCAATCCGATTGGCTGATTCAATCAGCCAATCAGATTGAGCTCGCATTCTATTGGCTGATCGGAACAGCCAATAGAATCAAGTTCAATCCGATTGGCTGATTTGTACTTTAGTTAGTTTATTTAATTGTATTTATTTGTAGGAATTGTATTTAATTTATTTATTGATAGTGTAGTGTTAGGTGTAATTGTAGATAATTGTAGGTAGTTTATTTAATTTATTTATTGATAGTGTAGTGTTAGGTTTAATTGTAACTTAGGTTAGGATTTATTTTACAGGTAATTTTGTAATTATTTTAACTATTTTAGCTATTAAATAGTTCTTAACTATTGTACCTGGTTAAAATAAATACAAAGTTACCTGTAAAATAAATATAAATCCTAAAATAGCTATAATATAATTATAATTTATATTGTAGCTATATTAGGGTTTATTTTACAGGTAAGTATTTAGCTTTAAATAGGAATAATTTATTTAATAAGAGTTAATTTATTTCATTAGATTTAAATTATATTTAATTTAGGGGGGTGTTAGGGTTAAAGTTAGACTTAGCTTTAGGGGTTAATACATTTATTAGAGTAGCGGTGAGCTCCTGTCGGCAGATTAGGGGTTAATACTTGAAGTTAGGTGTCGGCAATGTTAGGGAGGGCAGATTAGGGGTTAATACTATTTATTATAGGGTTATTGAGGCGGGAGTGAGGCGGATTAGGGGTTAATACATTTATTATAGTAGCGCTCAGGTCCGGTCGGCAGATTAGGGGTTAATAAGTGTAGTTAGGTGGAGGCGACGTTGGGGGCGGCAGATTAGGGGTTAATAAATATAATATAGGGGTCGGCGATGTTAGGGCAGCAGATTAGGGGTTCATAGGGATAATGTAGGTGGCGGGGGTGTACGGAGCGGCAGATTAGGGGTTAAAAATAATATGCAGGGGTCAGCGATAGCGGGGGCAGCAGATTAGGGGTTAATAAGTGTAAGGTTAGGGGTGTTTAGACTCGGGGTACATGTTAGAGTGTTAGGTGCAGACGTAGGAAGTGTTTCCACATAGAAAACAATGGGGCTGCGTTAGGAGCTGAATGCGGCTTTTTTGCAGGTGTTAGGTTTTTTTTCAGCTCAAACAGCCCCATTGTTTTCTATGAAGGAATCGTGCACGAGCACGTTTTTGAAGCTGGCCGTGTCCGTAAGCACCGCTGGTATCGAGAGTTGAAGTTGCAGTAAATATGCTATACGCTCCTTTTTTGGAGCCTAACGCAGCCATTCTGTGAACTCTAAATACCAGCGGTATTTAAAAGGTGCGGCCAGAAAAAAGCATGCGTAGCTAACGCACCCCTTTGGCCGCAAAACTCTAAATCTAGGTGAATGTTAGATACAATGTAACTATTAGTTATATTGTAGCTAGTTTAGGGTTTATTTTACAGGTAAGTGTTTAGTTTTAAATAGGAATTATTTAGTTAATGATAGGAATATTTTATTAGATTTATTTTGATAATATTAAAATAGGGGGTGTCAGGGTTAGACTTAGGGTTAGGTATAGGGGTTTATAACTTTAGTATAGTGGTGGTGACGTTGGGAGCGGCAGATTAGGGGTTAATAAGTGTAGGTAGGTAGCGACGACGTTGGGGGCGGCAGATTAGGGGTTAATAATATTTACCTAGTGTTTACAATGCGGGAATGCGGCGGTTTAGGGGTTAATATGTTTATTATAGTGGCGGCGATGTCCAGAGCGGCAGATTAGGGGTTATTAATTTTATTTTAGTGTTTGCGATGCGGGAGGGCCTCGGTTTAGGGGTTAATAGGTAGTTTATGGGTGTTAGTGTACTTTTTAGCACTTTAGTTATGAGTTTTATGTTACGGCGTTGTAGCATAAAACCCATAACTACTGACTTTCAGTTTACGTTATGGAACTTGTAGCTTTAGGCTGTACCACTCACTTTTTGGCCTCCCAGGCAAACTCTTAATACCGGCGCTGTGGAAGTCCCATTGAAAAAGGACTTTTTGAAAGCTGCGGTAGTTACGTTGCTAAAAAAGTGTGCGGTGCAGCTAAACGTGCAAGATTCGTAATACCAGTGGTAGTGAAAAAGAGCCTTAGCACTGCTTTTTCACTCATACCGCAAAACTCTTAATCTAGCCAATTGCCTACTAAAATGTGATCAGTAAAATTGGCAGGGTTCAAAGATTTTTTTTTATTATTATTGTGCTGTAGTTAAACTGAAAGGGTATAAGCAGTAAAAAACTAGAAACACAGAATATTTAAGATGGATGCTATCATTATAATTTAGTATATACGCTGCAGAAGTTAGCACACACACTTTGTTATTTCTCTGTATAATTATAATTTAGTATATGCGCTGCAGAAGTTAGCACACAAGCTTTGTTATTTCTCTGTATCGTTATAATTTAGTACAGGGAGTGCAGAATTATTAGGCAAGTTGTATTTTTGAGGATTAATTGTATTATTGAACAACAATCATGTTCTCAATGAACCCAAAAAACTCATTAATATCAAAGCTAAATAGTTTTGGAAGTAGTTTTTAGTTTGTTTTTAGTTATAGCTATTTTAGGGGGATATCTGTGTGTGCAGGTGACTATTACTGTGCATAATTATTAGGCAACTTAACAAAAAACAAATATATACCCATTTCAATTATTTATTTTTACCAGTGAAACCAATATAACATCTCAACATTCACAAATATACATTTCTGACATTCAAAAACAAAACAAAAACAAATCAGTGACCAATATAGCCACCTTTCTTTGCAAGGACACTCAAAAGCCTGCCATCCATGGATTCTGTCAGTGTTTTGATCTGTTCACCATCAACATTGCGTGCAGCAGCAACCACAGCCTCCCAGACATTGTTCAGAGAGGTGTACTGTTTTCCCTCCTTGTAAATCTCACATTTGATGATGGACCACAGGTTCTCAATGGGGTTCAGATCAGGTGAACAAGGAGGCCATGTCATTAGATTTTCTTCTTTTATACCCTTTCTTGCCAGCCACGCTGTGGAGTACTTGGACGCGTGTGATGGAGCATTGTCCTGCATGAAAATCATGTTTTTCTTGAAGGATGCAGACTTCTTCCTGTACCACTGCTTGAAGAAGGTGTCTTCCAGAAACTGGCAGTAGGACTGGGAGATGAGCTTGACTCCATCCTCAACCCGAAAAGGCCCCACAAGCTCATCTTTGATGATACCAGCCCAAACCAGTACTCCACCTCCACCTTGCTGGCGTCTGAGTCGGACTGGAGCTCTTTGCCCTTTACCAATCCAGCCACGGGCCTATCCATCTGGCCCATCAAGACTCACTATCATTTCATCAGTCCATAAAACCTTAGAAAAATCAGTCTTGAGATATTTCTTGGCCCAGTCTTGACGTTTCAGCTTGTGTGTCTTGTTCAGTGGTGGTCGTCTTTAAGCCTTTCTTACCTTGGCCATGTTTCTGAGTATTGCACACCTTGTGCTTTTGGGTACTCCAGTGATGTTGCAGCTCTGAAATATGGCCAAACTGGTGGCAAGTGGCATCTTGGCAGCTGCATGCTTGACTTTTCTCAGTTCATGGGCAGTTATTTTGCGCCTTGGTTTTTCCACACGCTTCTTGCGACCCTGTTGACTATTTTGAATGAAACGCTTGATTGTTCGATGATCACGCTTCAGAAGCTTTGCAATTTTAAGAGTGCTGCATCCCTCTGCAAGTTATCTCACTATTTTTGACTTTTCTGAGCCTGTCAAGTCCTTCTTTTGACCCATTTTGCCAAAGGAAAGGAAGTTGCCTAATAATTATGCACACCTGATATAGGGTGTTGATGTCATTAGACCACACCCCTTCTTATTACAGAGATGCACATCACCTAATATGCTTAATTGGTAGTAGGCTTTCGAGCCTATACAGCTTGGAGTAAGACAACATGCATAAAGAGGATGATGTGGTCAAAATACTCATTTGCCTAATAATTCTGCACTCCCTGTATATGCGCTGCAGAAGTTAGCACACAAGCTTTGTTATTTCTCTGTACCGTTATAATTTAGTATATGCGCTGCAGAAGTTAGCACACTAGCTTTGTTATTTCTCTGTATCATTATAATTTAGTATATGCGCTGCAGAAGTTAGCACACAAGCTTTGTTATTTCTCTGTATCGTTATAATTTAGTATATGCGCTGCAGAAGTTAGCACACAAGCTTTATTATTTCTCTGTATCATTATAATTTAGTATATGCGCTGCAGAAGTTAGCACACTAGCTTTGTTATTTCTCTGTATCATTATAATTTAGTATATGCGCTGCAGAAGTTAGCACACAAGCTTTGTTATTTCTCTGTATCATTATAATTTAGTATATGCGCTGCAGAAGTTAGCACACAAGCTTTGTTATTTCTCTGTATCATTATAATTTAGTATATGCGCTGCAGAAGTTAGCGCACAAGCTTTGTTATTTCTCTGTAGCGTTATAATTTAGTATATGCGCTGCAGAAGTTAGCACACAAGCTTTGTTATTTCTTTGTATCATTATAATTTAGTATATGCGCTGCAGAAGTTAGCACACAAGCTTTGTTATTTCTCTGTATCATTATAATTTAGTATATGCACTGCAGAAGTTAGCACACTAGCTTTGTTATTTCTCTGTATCATTATAATTTAGTATATGCGCTGCAGAAGTTAGCACACTAGCTTTGTTATTTCTCTGTATCATTATAATTTAGTATATGCGCTGCAGAAGTTAGCACACAAGCTTTGTTATTTCTCTGAATCATTATAATTTAGTATATGCGCTGCAGAAGTTAGCACACAAGCTTTGTTATTTCTCTGTATCGTTATAATTTAGTATATGCGCTGCAGAAGTTAGCACACTAGCTTTGTTATTTCTCTGTATCATTATAATTTAGTATATGCGCTGCAGAAGTTAGCACACTAGCTTTGTTATTTCTCTGTATCATTATAATTTAGTATATGCGCTGCAGAAGTTAGCACACAAGCTTTGTTATTTCTCTGTATAACTATAATTTAGTATATGCGCTGCAGAAGTTAGCACACAAGCTTTGTTATTTCTCTGTAGCGTTATAATTTAGTATATGCGCTGCAGAAGTTAGCACACAAGCTTTGTTATTTCTCTGTAGCGTTATAATTTAGTATATGCGCTGCAGAAGTTAGCACACTAGCTTTGTTATTTCTCTGTATAATTATAATTTAGTATATGCGCTGCAGAAGTTAGCACACTAGCTTTGTTATTTCTCTGTAGCGTTATAATTTAGTATATGCGCTGCAGAAGTTAGCACACTAGCTTTGTTATTTCTCTGTAGCGTTATAATTTAGTATATGCGCTGCAGAAGTTAGCACACGAGCTTTCTTATTTCTCTGTATCATTATAATTTAGTATATGCGCTGCAGAAGTTAGCACACAAGCTTTGTTATTTCTCTGTATCAGTATAATTTAGTATATGCGCTGCAGAAGTTAGCACACAAGCTTTCTTATTTCTCTGTATCATTATAATTTAGTATATGCGCTGCAGAAGTTAGCACACAAGCTTTGTTATTTCTCTGTATCGTTATAATTTAGTACAGGGAGTGCAGAATTATTAGGCAAGTTGTATTTTTGAGGATTAATTGTATTATTGAACAACAATCATGTTCTCAATGAACCCAAAAAACTCATTAATATCAAAGCTAAATAGTTTTGGAAGTAGTTTTTAGTTTGTTTTTAGTTATAGCTATTTTAGGGGGATATCTGTGTGTGCAGGTGACTATTACTGTGCATAATTATTAGGCAACTTAACAAAAAACAAATATATACCCATTTCAATTATTTATTTTTACCAGTGAAACCAATATAACATCTCAACATTCACAAATATACATTTCTGACATTCAAAAACAAAACAAAAACAAATCAGTGACCAATATAGCCACCTTTCTTTGCAAGGACACTCAAAAGCCTGCCATCCATGGATTCTGTCAGTGTTTTGATCTGTTCACCATCAACATTGCGTGCAGCAGCAACCACAGCCTCCCAGACATTGTTCAGAGAGGTGTACTGTTTTCCCTCCTTGTAAATCTCACATTTGATGATGGACCACAGGTTCTCAATGGGGTTCAGATCAGGTGAACAAGGAGGCCATGTCATTAGATTTTCTTCTTTTATACCCTTTCTTGCCAGCCACGCTGTGGAGTACTTGGACGCGTGTGATGGAGCATTGTCCTGCATGAAAATCATGTTTTTCTTGAAGGATGCAGACTTCTTCCTGTACCACTGCTTGAAGAAGGTGTCTTCCAGAAACTGGCAGTAGGACTGGGAGTTGAGCTTGACTCCATCCTCAACCCGAAAAGGCCCCACAAGCTCATCTTTGATGATACCAGCCCAAACCAGTACTCCACCTCCACCTTGCTGGCGTCTGAGTCGGACTGGAGCTCTCTGCCCTTTACCAATCCAGCCACGGGCCTATCCATCTGGCCCATCAAGACTCACTATCATTTCATCAGTCCATAAAACCTTAGAAAAATCAGTCTTGAGATATTTCTTGGCCCAGTCTTGACGTTTCAGCTTGTGTGTCTTGTTCAGTGGTGGTCGTCTTTAAGCCTTTCTTACCTTGGCCATGTTTCTGAGTATTGCACACCTTGTGCTTTTGGGTACTCCAGTGATGTTGCAGCTCTGAAATATGGCCAAACTGGTGGCAAGTGGCATCTTGGCAGCTGCACGCTTGACTTTTCTCAGTTCATGGGCAGTTATTTTGCGCCTTGGTTTTTCCACACGCTTCTTGCGACCCTGTTGACTATTTTGAATGAAACGCTTGATTGTTCGATGATCACGCTTCAGAAGCTTTGCAATTTTAAGAGTGCTGCATCCCTCTGCAAGTTATCTCACTATTTTTGACTTTTCTGAGCCTGTCAAGTCCTTCTTTTGACCCATTTTGCCAAAGGAAAGGAAGTTGCCTAATAATTATGCACACCTGATATAGGGTGTTGATGTCATTAGACCACACCCCTTCTTATTACAGAGATGCACATCACCTAATATGCTTAATTGGTAGTAGGCTTTCGAGCCTATACAGCTTGGAGTAAGACAACATGCATAAAGAGGATGATGTGGTCAAAATACTCATTTGCCTAATAATTCTGCACTCCCTGTATATGCGCTGCAGAAGTTAGCACACAAGCTTTGTTATTTCTCTGTACCGTTATAATTTAGTATATGCGCTGCAGAAGTTAGCACACTAGCTTTGTTATTTCTCGGTATCATTATAATTTAGTATATGCGCTGCAGAAGTTAGCACACAAGCTTTGTTATTTCTCTGTATCGTTATAATTTAGTATATGCGCTGCAGAAGTTAGCACACAAGCTTTATTATTTCTCTGTATCATTATAATTTAGTATATGCGCTGCAGAAGTTAGCACACTAGCTTTGTTATTTCTCTGTATCATTATAATTTAGTATATGCGCTGCAGAAGTTAGCACACTAGCTTTGTTATTTCTCTGTATCATTATAATTTAGTATATGCGCTGCAGAAGTTAACACACAAGCTTTGTTATTTCTCTGTATTGTTATAATTTAGTATATGCGCTGCAGAAGTTAGCACACTAGCTTTGTTATTTCTCTGTATCATTATAATTTAGTATATGCGCTGCAGAAGTTAGCACACAAGCTTTGTTATTTCTCTGTATCATTATAATTTAGTATATGCGCTGCAGAAGTTAGCACACAAGCTTTGTTATTTCTCTGTATCATTATAATTTAGTATATGCGCTGCAGAAGTTAGCGCACAAGCTTTGTTATTTCTCTGTAGCGTTATAATTTAGTATATGCGCTGCAGAAGTTAGCACACAAGCTTTGTTATTTCTTTGTATCATTATAATTTAGTATATGCGCTGCAGAAGTTAGCACACAAGCTTTGTTATTTCTCTGTATCATTATAATTTAGTATATGCACTGCAGAAGTTAGCACACTAGCTTTGTTATTTCTCTGTATCATTATAATTTAGTATATGCGCTGCAGAAGTTAGCACACTAGCTTTGTTATTTCTCTGTATCATTATAATTTAGTATATGCGCTGCAGAAGTTAGCACACAAGCTTTGTTATTTCTCTGAATCATTATAATTTAGTATATGCGTAGCAGAAGTTAGCACACAAGCTTTGTTATTTCTCTGTATCGTTATAATTTAGTATATGCGCTGCAGAAGTTAGCACACTAGCTTTGTTATTTCTCTGTATCATTATAATTTAGTATATGCGCTGCAGAAGTTAGCACACTAGCTTTGTTATTTCTCTGTATCATTATTATTTAGTATATGCGCTGCAGAAGTTAGCACACAAGCTTTGTTATTTCTCTGTATAATTATAATTTAGTATATGCGCTGCAGAAGTTAGCACACAAGCTTTGTTATTTCTCTGTAGCGTTATAATTTAGTATATGCGCTGCAGAAGTTAGCACACAAGCTTTGTTATTTCTCTGTAGCGTTATAATTTAGTATATGCGCTGCAGAAGTTAGCACACTAGCTTTGTTATTTCTCTGTATAATTATAATTTAGTATATGCGCTGCAGAAGTTAGCACACTAGCTTTGTTATTTCTCTGTAGCGTTATAATTTAGTATATGCGCTGCAGAAGTTAGCACACTAGCTTTGTTATTTCTCTGTAGCGTTATAATTTAGTATATGTGCTGCAGAAGTTAGCACACAAGCTTTCTTATTTCTCTGTATCATTATAATTTAGTATATGCGCTGCAGAAGTTAGCACACAAGCTTTGTTATTTCTCTGTATCAGTATAATTTAGTATATGCGCTGCAGAAGTTAGCACACAAGCTTTCTTATTTCTCTGTATCATTATAATTTAGTATATGCGCTGCAGAAGTTAGCACACAAGCTTTGTTATTTCTCTGTATCGTTATAATTTAGTATATGCGCTGCAGAAGTTAGCACACAAGCTTTGTTATTTCTCTGTATCGTTATAATTTAGTATATGCGCTGCAGAAGTTAGCACACCAGCTTTGTTATTTCTCTGTAGCGTTATAATTTAGTATATGCGCTGCAGAAGTTAGCACACTAGCTTTGTTATTTCTCTGTAGCGTTATAATTTAGTATATGCGCTGCAGAAGTTAGCACACAAGCTTTGTTATTTCTCTGTAGCGTTATAATTTAATATATGCGCTGCAGAAGTTAGCACACAAGCTTTGTTATTTCTCTGTATCATTATAATTTAGTATATGCGCTGCAGAAGTTAGCACACAAGCTTTGTTATTTCTCTGTATAATTATAATTTAGTATATGCGCTGCAGAAGTTAGCACACAAGCTTTGTTATTTCTCTGTATCATTATAATTTAGTATATGCGCTGCAGAAGTTAGCACACAAGCTTTGTTATTTCTCTGTATAATTATAATTTAGTATATGCGCTGCAGAAGTTAGCACACTAGCTTTATTATTTCTCTGTACCGTTATAATTTAGTATATGTGCTGCAGAAGTTAGCACACAAGCTTTGTTATTTCTCTGTAGCGTTATAATTTAGTATATGCGCTGCAGAAGTTAGCACACAAGCTTTGTTATTTCTCTGTAGCGTTATAATTTAGTATATGCGCTGCAGAAGTTAGCACACAAGCTTTGTTATTTCTCTGTAGCGTTATAATTTAGTATATGCGCTGCAGAAGTTAGCACACTAGCTTTGTTATTTCTCTGTATAATTATAATTTAGTATATGCGCTGCAGAAGTTAGCACACTAGCTTTGTTATTTCTCTGTAGCGTTATAATTTAGTATATGCGCTGCAGAAGTTAGCACACTAGCTTTGTTATTTCTCTGTAGCGTTATAATTTAGTATATGCGCTGCAGAAGTTAGCACACAAGCTTTCTTATTTCTCTGTATCATTATAATTTAGTATATGCGCTGCAGAAGTTAGCACACAAGCTTTGTTATTTCTCTGTATCAGTATAATTTAGTATATGCGCTGCAGAAGTTAGCACACTAGCTTTGTTATTTCTCTGTAGCGTTATAATTTAGTATATGCGCTGCAGAAGTTAGCACACAAGCTTTCTTATTTCTCTGTATCATTATAATTTAGTATATGCCCTGCAGAAGTTAGCACACAAGCTTTGTTATTTCTCTGTATCGTTATAATTTAGTATATGCGCTGCAGAAGTTAGCACACAAGCTTTGTTATTTCTCTGTATCGTTATAATTTAGTATATGCGCTGCAGAAGTTAGAACACCAGCTTTGTTATTTCTCTGTAGCGTTATAATTTAGTATATGCGCTGCAGAAGTTAGCACACTAGCTTTGTTATTTCTCTGTATCATTATAATTTAGTATATGCACTGTAGAAGTTAGCACACAAGCTTTGTTATTTCTCTGTAGCGTTATAATTTAATATATGCGCTGCAGAAGTTAGCACACAAGCTTTGTTATTTCTCTGTATCATTATAATTTAGTATATGCGCTGCAGAAGTTAGCACACAAGCTTTGTTATTTCTCTGTAGCGTTATAATTTAATATATGCGCTGCAGAAGTTAGGACACAAGCTTTGTTATTTCTCTGTATCATTATAATTTAGTATATGCGCTGCAGAAGTTAGCACACAAGCTTTGTTATTTCTCTGTATAATTATAATTTAGTATATGCGCTGCAGAAGTTAGCACACAAGCTTTGTTATTTCTCTGTAGCGTTATAATTTAGTATATGCGCTGCAGAAGTTAGCACACAAGCTTTGTTATTTCTCTGTATAATTATAATTTAGTATATGCGCTGCAGAAGTTAGCACACAAGCTTTGTTATTTCTCTGTATCATTATAATTTAGTATATGCGCTGCAGAAGTTAGCACACAAGCTTTGTTATTTCTCTGTATAATTATAATTTAGTATATGCGCTGCAGAAGTTAGCACACAAGCTTTGTTATTTCTCTGTAGCGTTATAATTTAGTATATGCGCTGCAGAAGTTAGCACACAAGCTTTGTTATTTCTCTGTATCATTATAATTTAGTATATGCGCTGCAGAAGTTAGCACACAAGCTTTGTTATTTCTCTGTAGCTTTATAATTTAGTATATGCGCTGCAGAAGTTAGCACACAAGCTTTGTTATGTCTCTGTATAATTATAATTTAGTATATGCGCTGCAGAAGTTAGCACACAAGCTTTGTTATTTCTCTGTATCAGTATAATATAGTATATGCGCTGCAGAAGTTAGCTCACAAGCTTTGTTATTTCTCTGTATCATTATAATTTAGTATATGCGCTGCAGAAGTTAGCACACAAGCTTTGTTATTTCTCTGTACCGTTATAATTTAGTATATGCGCTGCAGAAGTTAGCACACAAGCTTTGTTATTTCTCTGTATCAGTATAATATAGTATATGCGCTGCAGAAGTTAGCACACAAGCTTTGTTATTTCTCTGTACCGTTATAATTTAGTATATGCGCTGCAGAAGTTAGCACACAAGCTTTGTTATTTCTCTGTATCAGTATAATATAGTATATGCGCTGCAGAAGTTAGCACACAAGCTTTGTTATTTCTCTGTACCGTTATAATTTAGTATATGCGCTGCAGAAGTTAGCACACAAGCTTTGTTATTTCTCTGTATAATTATAATTTAGTATATGCGCTGCAGAAGTTAGCTCACAAGCTTTGTTATTTCTCTGTATAATTATAATTTAGTATATGCGCTGCAGAAGTTAGCACACAAGCTTTGTTATTTCTCTGTATCATTATAATTTAGTATATGCGCTGCAGAAGTTAGCACACAAGCTTTGTTATTTCTCTGTACCGTTATAATTTAGTATATGCGCTGCAGAAGTTAGCACACAAGCTTTGTTATTTCTATGTATCATTATAATTTAGTATATGCGCTGCAGAAGTTAGCACACAAGCTTTGTTATTTCTCTGTAGCGTTATAATTTAGTATATGCGCTGCAGAAGTTAGCGCACAAGCTTTGTTATTTCTCTGTATAATTATAATTTAGTATATGCGCTGCAGAAGTTAGCACACAAGCTTTGTTATTTCTCTGTATAATTATAATTTAGTATATGCGCTGCAGAAGTTAGCACACTAGCTTTGTTATTTCTCTGTAGCGTTATAATTTAGTATATGCGCTGCAGAAGTTAGCGCACAAGCTTTGTTATTTCTCTGTATAATTATAATTTAGTATATGCACTGTAGAAGTTAGCACACAAGCTTTGTTATTTCTCTGTAGCGTTATAATTTAATATATGCGCTGCAGAAGTTAGCACACAAGCTTTGTTATTTCTCTGTATCATTATAATTTAGTATATGCGCTGCAGAAGTTAGCACACAAGCTTTGTTATTTCTCTGTAGCGTTATAATTTAATATATGCGCTGCAGAAGTTAGCACACAAGCTTTGTTATTTCTCTGTATCATTATAATTTAGTATATGCGCTGCAGAAGTTAGCACACAAGCTTTGTTATTTCTCTGTATAATTATAATTTAGTATATGCGCTGCAGAAGTTAGCACACAAGCTTTGTTATTTCTCTGTAGCGTTATAATTTAGTATATGCGCTGCAGAAGTTAGCACACAAGCTTTGTTATTTCTCTGTATAATTATAATTTAGTATATGCGCTGCAGAAGTTAGCACACAAGCTTTGTTATTTCTCTGTATCATTATAATTTAGTATATGCGCTGCAGAAGTTAGCACACAAGCTTTGTTATTTCTCTGTATAATTATAATTTAGTATATGCGCTGCAGAAGTTAGCACACAAGCTTTGTTATTTCTCTGTAGCATTATAATTTAGTATATGCGCTGCAGAAGTTAGCACACAAGCTTTGTTATTTCTCTGTATCATTATAATTTAGTATATGCGCTGCAGAAGTTAGCACACAAGCTTTGTTATTTCTCTGTAGCTTTATAATTTAGTATATGCGCTGCAGAAGTTAGCACACAAGCTTTGTTATGTCTCTGTATAATTATAATTTAGTATATGCGCTGCAGAAGTTAGCACACAAGCTTTGTTATTTCTCTGTATCAGTATAATATAGTATATGCGCTGCAGAAGTTAGCTCACAAGCTTTGTTATTTCTCTGTATCATTATAATTTAGTATATGCGCTGCAGAAGTTAGCACACAAGCTTTGTTATTTCTCTGTACCGTTATAATTTAGTATATGCGCTGCAGAAGTTAGCACACAAGCTTTGTTATTTCTCTGTATCAGTATAATATAGTATATGCGCTGCAGAAGTTAGCACACAAGCTTTGTTATTTCTCTGTACCGTTATAATTTAGTATATGCGCTGCAGAAGTTAGCACACAAGCTTTGTTATTTCTCTGTATCAGTATAATATAGTATATGCGCTGCAGAAGTTAGCACACAAGCTTTGTTATTTCTCTGTACCGTTATAATTTAGTATATGCGCTGCAGAAGTTAGCACACAAGCTTTGTTATTTCTCTGTATAATTATAATTTAGTATATGCGCTGCAGAAGTTAGCTCACAAGCTTTGTTATTTCTCTGTATAATTATAATTTAGTATATGCGCTGCAGAAGTTAGCACACAAGCTTTGTTATTTCTCTGTATCATTATAATTTAGTATATGCGCTGCAGAAGTTAGCACACAAGCTTTGTTATTTCTCTGTACCGTTATAATTTAGTATATGCGCTGCAGAAGTTAGCACACAAGCTTTGTTATTTCTATGTATCATTATAATTTAGTATATGCGCTGCAGAAGTTAGCACACAAGCTTTGTTATTTCTCTGTAGCGTTATAATTTAGTATATGCGCTGCAGAAGTTAGCGCACAAGCTTTGTTATTTCTCTGTATAATTATAATTTAGTATATGCGCTGCAGAAGTTAGCACACAAGCTTTGTTATTTCTCTGTATAATTATAATTTAGTATATGCGCTGCAGAAGTTAGCACACTAGCTTTGTTATTTCTCTGTAGCGTTATAATTTAGTATATGCGCTGCAGAAGTTAGCGCACAAGCTTTGTTATTTCTCTGTATAATTATAATTTAGTATATGCGCTGCAGAAGTTAGCACACTAGCTTTGTTATTTCTCTGTAGCGTTATAATTTAGTATATGCGCTGCAGAAGTTAGCGCACAAGCTTTGTTATTTCTTTGAATCATTATAATTTAGTATATGCGCTGCAGAAGTTAGCACACAAGCTTTGTTATTTCTCTGTATCGTTATAATTTAGTATATGCGCTGCAGAAGTTAGTAAACAAGCTTTGTTATTTCTCTGTATCATTATAATTTAGTATATGCGCTGCAGAAGTTAGCACACAAGCTTTGTTATTTCTCTGTAGCGTTATAATTTAGTATATGCGCTGCAGAAGTTAGCACACTAGCTTTGTTATTTCTCTGTATCAGTATAATTTAGTATATGCGCTGCAGAAGTTAGCACACAAGCTTTGTTATTTCTCTGTATAATTATAATTTAGTATATGCGCTGCAGAAGTTAGCACACAAGCTTTGTTATTTCTCTGAATCATTATAATTTAGTATATGCGCTGCAGAAGTTAGCACCCAAGCTTTGTTATTTCTCTGTATCGTTATAATTTAGTATATGCGCTGCAGAAGTTAGCACCCTAGCTTTGTTATTTCTCTGTATCATTATAATTTAGTATATGCGCTGCTGAAGTTAGCACCCAAGCTTTGTTATTTCTCTGAATCATTATAATTTAGTATATGCGCTGCAGAAGTTAGCACACAAGCTTTGTTATTTCTCTGTATCATTATAATTTAGTATATGCGCTGCAGAAGTTAGCACACTAGCTTTGTTATTTCTCTGTATCATTATAATTTAGTATATGCAGTGCAGAAGTTAGCACACAAGCTTTGTTATTTCTTTCTATCATTATAATTTAGTATATGCGCTGCAGAAGTTAGCACACAAGCTTTGTTATTTCTTTGTATCATTATAATTTAGTATTCGCGCTGTAGAAGTTAGCACACAAGCTTTGTTATTTCTCTGTACCGTTATAATTTAGTATATGCGCTGCAGAAGTTAGCACACAAGCTTTGTTATTTCTCTGTATCGTTATAATTTAGTATATGCGCTGCAGAAGTTAGCGCACAAGCTTTGTTATTTCTCTGTATCATTATAATTTAGTATATGCGCTGCAGAAGTTAGCACACAAGCTTTGTTATTTCTCTGTAGCGTTATAATTTAGTATATGCGCTGCAGAAGTTAGCACACTAGCTTTGTTATTTCTCTGTATAATTATAATTTAGTATATGCGCTGCAGAAGTTAGCACACAAGCTTTGTTATGTCTCTGTATCATTATAATTTAGTATATGCGCTGCAGAAGTTAGCACACAAGCTTTGTTATTTCTCTGTATCGTTATAATTTAGTATATGCACTGCAGAAGTTAGCACACAAGCTTTGTTATTTCTCTGTATAATTATAATTTAGTATATGCACTGCAGAAGTTAGCACACACGCTTTGTTATTTCTCTGTAGCGTTATAATTTAGTATATGCGCTGCAGAAGTTAGCACACTAGCTTTGTTATTTCTCTGTATAATTATAATTTAGTATATGCGCTGCAGAAGTTAGCACACAAGCTTTGTTATTTCTCTGTATAATTATAATTTAGTATATGCGCTGCAGAAGTTAGCACACACGCTTTGTTATTTCTCTGTAGCGTTATAATTTAGTATATGCGCTGCAGAAGTTAGCACACAAGCTTTGTTATTTCTCTGTATAATTATAATTTAGTATATGCACTGCAGAAGTTAGCACACAAGCTTTGTTATTTCTCTGTATAATTATAATTTAGTATATGCACTGCAGAAGTTAGCACACAAGCTTTGTTATTTCTCTGTATAATTATAATTTAGTATATGCGCTGCAGAAGTTAGCACACACGCTTTGTTATTTCTCTGTAGCGGTATAATTTAGTATATGCGCTGCAGAAGTTAGCACACAAGCTTTGTTATTTCTCTGTATCGTTATAATTTAGTATATGCGCTGCAGAAGTTAGCGCACAAGCTTTGTTATTTCTCTGTATCATTATAATTTAGTATATGCGCTGCAGAAGTTAGCACACAAGCTTTGTTATTTCTTTGTATCATTATAATTTAGTATATGCGCTGCAGAAGTTAGCACACAAGCTTTGTTATTTCTCTGTAGCGTTATAATTTAGTATATGCGCTGCAGAAGTTAGCACACAAGCTTTGTTATTTCTCTGTATCATTATAATTTAGTATATGCGCTGCAGAAGTTAGCACACAAGCTTTGTTATTTCTCTGTATAATTATAATTTAGTATATGCGCTGCAGAAGTTAGCACACTAGCTTTGTTATTTCTTTGTATAGTTATAATTTAGTATATGCGCTGCAGAAGTTAGCACACAAGCTTTGTTATTTCTCTGTATCATTATAATTTAGTATATGCGCTGCAGAAGTTAGCACACAAGCTTTGTTATTTCTCTGTATTGTTATAATTTAGTATATGCGCTGCAGAAGTTAGCACACTAGCTTTGTTATTTCTCTGTATCATTATAATTTAGTATATGCGCTGCAGAAGTTAGCACACAAGCTTTGTTATTTCTCTGTAGCGTTATAATTTAGTATATGCGCTGCAGAAGTTAGCACACAAGCTTTGTTATTTCTCTGTATCGTTATAATTTAGTATATGCGCTGCAGAAGTTAGCACACAAGCTTTGTTATTTCTCTGTATCATTATAATTTAGTATATGCGCTGCAGAAGTTAGCACACAAGCTTTGTTATTTCTCTGTATCAGTATAATTTAGTATATGCGCTGCAGAAGTTAGCACACAAGCTTTGTTATTTCTCTGAATCATTATAATTTAGTATATGCGCTGCAGAAGTTAGCACACAAGCTTTGTTATTTCTCTGTATCATTATAATTTAGTATATGCGCTGCAGAAGTTAGCACACAAGCTTTATTATTTCTCTGTATCATTATAATTTAGTATATGCGCTGCAGAAGTTAGCACACAAGCTTTGTTATTTCTCTGAATCATTATAATTTAGTATATGCGCTGCAGAAGTTAGCACACAAGCTTTGTTATTTCTCTGTATCGTTATAATTTAGTATATGCGCTGCAGAAGTTAGCACACTAGCTTTGTTATTTCTCTGTATCGTTATAATTTAGTATATGCGCTGCAGAAGTTAGCACACACGCTTTGTTATTTCTCTGTAGCGTTATAATTTAGTATATGCGCTGCAGAAGTTAGCACACACGCTTTGTTATTTCTCTGTAGCGTTATAATTTAGTATATGCGCTGCAGAAGTTAGCACACAAGCTTTGTTATTTCTTTGTATCATTATAATTTAGTATATGCGCTGCAGAAGTTAGCACACAAGCTTTGTTATTTCTCTGTAGCGTTATAATTTAGTATATGCGCTGCAGAAGTTAGCGCACAAGCTTTGTTATTTCTCTGTAGCGTTATAATTTAGTATATGCGCTGCAGAAGTTAGCACACAAGCTTTGTTATTTCTTTGTATCATTATAATTTAGTATATGCGCTGCAGAAGTTAGCACACAAGCTTTATTATTTCTCTGTAGCGTTATAATTTAGTATATGCGCTGCAGAAGTTAGCACACAAGCTTTGTTATTTCTCTGTAGCGTTATAATTTAGTGTATGCGCTGCAGAAGTTAGCACACAAGCTTTGTTATTTCTCTGTATCATTATAATTTAGTATATGCGCTGCAGAAGTTAGCACACAAGCTTTGTTATTTCTCTGTATAATTATAATTTAGTATATGCGCTGCAGAAGTTAGCACACTAGCTTTGTTATTTCTTTGTATAGTTATAATTTAGTATATGCGCTGCAGAAGTTAGCACACAAGCTTTGTTATTTCTCTGTATCATTATAATTTAGTATATGCGCTGCAGAAGTTAGCACACAAGCTTTGTTATTTCTCTGTATCATTATAATTTAGTATATGCGCTGCAGAAGTTAGCACACAAGCTTTGTTATTTCTCTGTATTGTTATAATTTAGTATATGCGCTGCAGAAGTTAGCACACTAGCTTTGTTATTTCTCTGTATCATTATAATTTAGTATATGCGCTGCAGAAGTTAGCACACAAGCTTTGTTATTTCTCTGTAGCGTTATAATTTAGTATATGCGCTGCAGAAGTTAGCACACAAGCTTTGTTATTTCTCTGTATCGTTATAATTTAGTATATGCGCTGCAGAAGTTAGCACACAAGCTTTGTTATTTCTCTGTATCATTATAATTTAGTATATGCGCTGCAGAAGTTAGCACACAAGCTTTGTTATTTCTCTGTAGCGTTATAATTTAGTATATGCGCTGCAGAAGTTAGCACACAAGCTTTGTTATTTCTCTGTATAATTATAATTTAGTATATGCGCTGCAGAAGTTAGCACACAAGCTTTGTTATTTCTCTGTATCATTATAATTTAGTATATGCGCTGCAGAAGTTAGCACACAAGCTTTGTTATTTCTCTGTATCATTATAATTTAGTATATGCGCTGCAGAAGTTAGCACACAAGCTTTGTTATTTCTCTGTATCATTATAATTTAGTATATGCGCTGCAGAAGTTAGCACACTAGCTTTGTTATTTCTCTGTATCGTTATAATTTAGTATATGCGCTGCAGAAGTTAGCACACAAGCTTTGTTATTTCTCTGTAGCGTTATAATTTAGTATATGCGCTGCAGAAGTTAGCACACAAGCTTTGTTATTTCTCTGTAGCGTTATAATTTAGTATATGCGCTGCAGAAGTTAGCACACAAGCTTTGTTATTTCTCTGTATCATTATAATTTAGTATATGCGCTGCAGAAGTTAGCACACAAGCTTTGTTATTTCTCTGTATAATTATAATTTAGTATATGCGCTGCAGAAGTTAGCGCACAAGCTTTGTTATTTCTCTGTATCATTATAATTTAGTATATGCGCTGCAGAAGTTAGCACACAAGCTTTGTTATTTCTTTGTATCATTATAATTTAGTATATGCGCTGCAGAAGTTAGCGCACAAGCTTTGTTATTTCTCTGTATCATTACTATTAAAGCTGACTAAGGATCATGTGATCATGAGCAGTTTAGCATTGCCATGTTCACATAAATAGAACCACATTGCATCTTTTGAAGTTGTGAAAAGACGCATGTATTTTTTTAATATATTTTTTATTAACTTTTAAGATTATACAGAACTGGATTCTTCTGAGAAGATACAGGTGTCAGCAAAGACAAGCGTTATTACACAAAGATTAAAATCTATAAAATTGAGACTCTGGAACTTTAGTGTATTTTTGAGGCCTTGATGTTTTCGGTTTCCTACATTTAGTAGAGTGGAAATTACAGCACATTGATTATTTATATATAAAACAACAGATACCAAAAAGGGATAAAAATGGGAGAGGGTGGGCGGGGGGGGGGGGGCTTGTCTTTCACATGATCCTTCCTAACTGTATGATTGTCAGGAGTGTGGGGTAAGATTGGTGGTGTCTCTTTGTTGTGATTTGGAGTTTAGATGGTCCTCCTATATGAATTTTAATTTGGGGAAAGGAGTGTTTTTGTTGAGTCTTTTATGGCTGTACTCTTCTAATGAGGTGCAAGTGCTGTATTTTATAAATCATTTGGGGGAAATGCTAACTTCCAGTGTCTTGCTATGAGGGATTTAGCCGCATTGATACCTATCTGTAATAAGAGTAGTCTCAATTTGTACAGAAATTTCAGAAGCTCGTTTAAAAAAGTATTTCTAGGAGTTTAGATCTGTGTTTATTAGCGATCTGAAGTGTTGTTCTAGTATGTGCCAGCGTAGGCGAATATTATCACATTACCACCACATATGCAGTAGAGTTCCCTTTTCCCGCAACCCCTCCAACAGTTTGTTGAGGTTCCAGGGTAGATGCTGCTTAGTTTAGCAGACGGTACCACCTAAGAAGGATTTTATAATTTAAAATGAAAGTCAATCCTAGCATTGTACAAACGCTAGGATTGACTATTGAAACAAATAAAGGGCACTTTCATTCATGAAGTATAAGCTACTCCATGTAGAAAGCTCCTTTATTTGTTTCAATCAATTGCCCTTCTTAGCTGCTACAGCAGCTTACGGCTAAAAAAAAATTTTGCTAAGAGGTTACGTTTTCACCTCTTAATCAAAAGCCGTGTGGTAAATCCGGCTTGGCGCCCATGGGAGACGGATTTACCGCACGACTATTGGCTAAGAAGTGAAAACGTCACCTCTTAGCAAAACATATTTTTAGCCGTGGCTGCTGTAGCAGCTAAGAACAGCGATGGAGTAAAAAAATAAATAAAGGAGCTTTCTATATGAGGTATCTTATACTTCATGAATGAAAGTCCCCTTTATTTGTTTCAATAGTCAATCCGTTTGTAAAACGCTAGGATTGTCTTTCACTTTAACTCAAATATCTGTGGAGAGGAAGAGAATTGGTGGGTTGATTTTATACATTTTTCCCACTCTTTATTATAAATGTATGTGGTTAGGTCCCTTTGCCATCTATTAATGTAGTCGGGGGGGGGGGGGGGATTATGTCTGGTAGTCTGTAAGAGTCAACTTGAAAGGGAGAGGTGGTGTTTTAATGGGCTTTGTTTGAAACAGAAGGACTCAAACGTTGTCATAGGTGTGAGGAAGTCGGCTTTGTTCGGGCTTGAGGCAATAAAATGTTAAATTTAAGCGTATTTAAGTCAATTTTTAGCATAAAGTTCTGCTTGGTTGGTTAGATGTTCTCTTTCAATTAATTTGCCTTCTACTAAAAAAGTTGGCTAGGGGAACGGTGTGGTCCCACTCATGAAGTCTCTGAGAGCCCCTGTCTAAACCCCCCACTAGTTCTGCATTCAACGGGATGGGAATCATAGGGGAACATTTCTAAGTTATGCTGCTATCTGCTTTAGTTATTTGAGCCCATAGTTTGAAAAGGTGTTTATGAATGTCTAAGCATGTATTGTTTTTAATTGTTTTGTTATGTAAGGCTTTTGTACAAAAGATTGATGTTGTGGTAATTAAAAAGGTTTTTGATATAAAAAAATAATTTTCACCTCCAATGAGAGAGCACTGGAATATCTCTTATGAGTCGCGTGACCATGCTTGCTTGTTGCCTAGGAGACAGCCAGACATATGTATGTATGCCAGGGATGGTTTGTGAAAACACCAGTAGTGTTGGAAGGCAGTGAGAAAGCATTATATTAACAAATAAATTAATAAAATAAGAGCTCAGAATATTTAATTAATGTATATTAGAAAACTTTGATGTTTTTATTTTTTAAATGTTTGCATGTTAAATATTACTGTTACTGCTACATTTTAACAGGAAAAATATAATATCAAAATATAAACAGATCTTACATGTGTTTAACGTTCCCATTAAGTAGTTTATAATTCATACTAAACATCTGACATTTGTTTGTATATAATAAAACAATATTTTCCAGTTTTCATGTCTTTACCATAACTGAATGATGTAAACATATGATTTGTGTTTATATACGTTCTTATGCATAGCTACTGCTGTAACTCCTCCAAAAACAAGAAGGGCTAGATTACAAGTGGAGCGCTAAATTATTATGTGCCCGCAAACAGGCAAATTCGCCCGTTTGCGGGTGCGCAATAATTAATCAGCCATTACAAGTGGCTAGTTATTGGTACTGTGAGCTCGTGGTAGCGATTAGTGCTTATAAAATTAACCAGAGATCCAATCTATATTTAATTTTATAAATGTGCCCCAAATGCCCCCAAAATACAGTGGTGTATATTTTATTTAAAAATAAAGATAGCAGCATCTTTATTTTTCTATAAAATAACTGCACTAGTCAGTATTTGGGGGGGGTAAAGTTGGCGCGAGTGGAGTGTTAGAAAAAACAAATTTCAGTCTATGGGAATTGTGTGTTCCCAGTAAATATATATATATATATATATATATATATATGTATATGCTTGTGGCGAGACTGTTAGCCGACGGACATTTGGCGACGGATAATAGTCCAACACACAAGTGGCTTTCAGATAACACTCCAGCCACGAGATAGGTAGATAGATTAGATAGCTAGATAGATAGATAAATAGATGCAATAGATAGATAAATTTAATAGATAGATAGATAGATAGATAGAATAGATTAGATAGCTAGATAGATAGATTAGATAGATAAATAGAGGCAATAGATAGATACATTTAATATATAGATAGATATATAGATAGATTCAATAGATAGATATAGAATAGATAGATTCAATAGCTAGATCGATCATTTCACAGACAGAGAATTACAAGACTTGCAGGCTGGGACCCATGTTTAGGTTCCCAGAGACGGTTGCGGCGCCCAAGGCTCTGATTAGAACAGAGCACTCCGGAGCGTATCTGCCCTCGACCAAACTCAGAACATACTTTGGCATTCTGTCTGTCGACCAAATGTCCGTCGGCATTTTGTCAGAGTATATGCTTTTATAGAAAAATCCAAACGAAACAGGCAAGCTCAAAATCCAAAAAGTTTTGATGTGTAAAATGACAGCTTAAAAACAAATGAAAAAAGGCACTGAAAATGTCATAAAACTGTAAACAAACAACCCGCCTGCAGTCTTACCACATTTTTAAGTGCATAAGTGCCCTTTCTCTTGTGTTTTTATGCTGTCATTTAACATAGTAAAACTTTTTGGATTTTGAGCGTTACTGTTTCGTATGGATTTTTCTTGTTAATAGGCGATGGAGATCGCTTTCTGTGCCAGCCAAGATTTGAAACGGCGCGCTAGTGTCTATACACAGAGGATGGCACAGTGAGTGAGTGGCTGCGAGCGGTCAGCGATGGGAACGACAAGTAAGCAGTGAAGAGATTCAGAGAGAGTGAGTACCGTTTTTCCTTGCTACTTGCATACCCGCACATTCGCTTGTTGACAGTCGGGGGTTGAGTGCTCCTTTTCTCTTTGAAGCACTGTGGTTTTACCTGATATGGCATCTTGACTATGATTACACCATTGGGGTTATGTATTGACATTATCATTCATGAAGAGTTCATTCAGACGGATTGCATGAGATCGACTGTACAAGGTATATTTAGCTGTCTTGTTTTAGTTGTACCGGTGGAGACATCCACTATTATATGATTGTATTATTTATATGCTTTTATACACATATTAACGCATGAATATATATGTATATACTCATATATATTTATATTTGCTGCCTTCGCTGTGCTACTTACACCCTTTGCTGCATTTAGGTTCTGATGTTGTCTCTAATTAGCGTACACTGGAATTGCACACTGGAACGCAAATATCGCTTTCATAAAAGCAATATTTAGCGCTCCACTTGCAATCTGGCCCAAAGTATATAAACTGTGAAAGGTTATAGATGTATGGTCTATTCATCATTTAGGTTTATTTATGTATTTAAAATAGCGGCTTTTGCTCATTGAAACCTCAATTAAGACTATGAGGCCTACATATCAAAGGTCTTGCGGACCTGATCCGACAGTGCGGATCAGGTCCGCAAGACTTCGCTAAATGCGGAGAGCAATACGCTCTCCATATCCGTAAGAGCTGCTGGTGCAATGCCGCCCCCTGCAAACTCGCGGCCAATCGGCGCCAGCAGGGAGGTGTCAATCAACTCAATCGTACTCGATCGGGTTGAATTGTGGCAATTCCTGTCCGCCTGCTCTGTAAAACTATACACTGTACACACTATATATAACTATACACCGTATATACTCTATATAACTATACACTGTATACACTCTATATAACTATACACTGTATACACTCTATATAACTATACACTGTATACACTCTATATAACTATACACTGTATACACTCTATATAACTATACACTGTATACACTCTATATAACTATACACTGTATACACTCTATATAACTATACACTGTATACACTCTATATAACTATACACTGTATACACTCTATATAACTATACACAGTATACACTCTATATAACTATACACTGTATACCCTCTATATAACTATACACTATATACACTCTATATAACTATACACTGTATACACTCTATATAACTATACACTGTATACACTCTATATAACTATACACTGTATACACTCTATATAACTATACACTGTATACACTCTATATAACTATACACTGTATACACTCTATATAACTATACACTGTATACACTCTATATAACTATACACTGTATACACTCTATATAACTATACACCGTATACACTCTATATAACTATACACCGTATATACTCTATAAAACTATACACCGTATACACTCTATATAACTATACACTGTATACACTCTATATAACTATACACTGTATACACTCTATATAACTATACACTGTATACACTCTATATAACTATACACTGTATACACTCTATATAACTATACACAGTATACACTCTATATAACTATGAACTGTATACACTCTATATAACTATACACTGTACACACTCTATATAACTATAAACTGTATATACTCTATATAACTATACACTGTATACACTCTATATAACTATACACTGTATACACTCTATATAACTATACACTGTATACACTCTATATAACTATGAACTGTATACACTCTATATATCTATACACAGTATACACTCTATATAACTATACACTGTATACACTCTATATAACTATACACTGTATACACTCTATATAACTATACACTGTATACACTCTATATAACTATACACTGTATACACTCTATATAACTATACACTGTATACACTCTATAAAACTATACACTGTATACACTCTATATAACTATACACTGCATACACTCTATATAACTATACACTGTATACACTCTATAAAACTATACACTGTATACACTCTATATAACTATACACTGTATACACTCTATATAACTATACACTGTATACACTCTATATAACTATACACTGTATACACTCTATATAACTATACACTGTATACACTCTATATAACTATACACTATATACACTCTATATAACTATACACTGTATACACTCTATATAACTATACACTGTATACACTCTATATAACTATACACTGTATACACTCTATATAACTATACACCGTATACACTCTATATAACTATACACCGTATATACTCTATATAACTATACACCGTATACACTCTATATAACTATACACCGTATATACTCTATATAACTATACACCGTATCCACTCTATATAACTATACACCGTATCCACTCTATATAACTATACACCGTATACACTCTATATAACTATACACCGTATACACTCTATATAACTATACACCGTATATACTCTATATAACTATACACCGTATACACTCTATATAACTATACACCGTATATACTCTATATAACTATACACTGTATACACTCTATATAACTATACACCGTATATACTCTATATAACTATACACCGTATACACTCTATATAACTATACACCGTATACACTCTATATAACTATACACCGTATATACTCTATATAACTATACATCGTATATACTCTATATAACTATACACCGTATATACTCTATATAACTATACACCGTATACACTCTATATAACTATACACCGTATATACTCTATATAACTATACACCGTATACACTCTATATAACTATACACTGTATACACTCTATATAACTATACACTGTACACACTCTATATAACTATACACTGTATACACTCTATATAACTATACACTGTATACACTCTATATAACTATAAACTGTATACACTCTATATAACTATACACTGTATACACTCTATATAACTATACACTGTATACACTCTATATAACTATACACTGTATATACTCTATATAACTATACACTGTATACACTCTATAAAACTATACACCATATATACTCTACTGTATAAAACTATACACCGTATACACTCTATATAACTATACACCATATACAATATATATAGCTATACACCGTATACACTCTACAAAACTATACACCGTATACACTCTACAAAACTATACACTGTATACAGTCTATAAAACTATACATCTTGTACACTCTATATATATCTATTCACTGTATATACTCTATAAAACTATACACTGTATACACTCTATAAAACTATACACTGTATACACTCTATAAAACTATACACTGTATACACTCTATAAAACTATACACTGTATACACTCTATATAACTATACACTGTATACACTCTATATAACTATACACTGTATACACTCTATATAACTATACACTGTATACACTCTATGGCCTAGATTTGGAGTTTGGCGGTAGAAGGGCTGTTAACGCTCCGCGGGTTTTTTTCTGGCCGCACCATAAAATTAACTCTGGTATCGAGAGTTCAAACAAATGCTGCGTTAGGCTCCAAAAAAGGAGCGTAGAGCATTTTTACCGCAAATGCAACTCTCGATACCAGAGTTGCTTACGGACGCGGCCAGCCTCAAAAACGTGCTCGTGCACGATTCTCCCATAGGAAACAATGGGACTGTTTGAGCTGAAAAAAAACCTAACACCTGCAAAAAAGCAGCGTTCAGCTCCTAACGCAGCCCCATTGTTTCCTATGGGGAAACACTTCCTACGTCTGCACCTAACACTCTAACATGTACCCCGAGTCTAAACACCCCTAACCTTACACTTATTAACCCCTATTCTGCCGCCCCCGCTATCGCTGACCCCTGCATATTTTTTTTAACCCCTAATCTGCCGCTCCGTAAACCGCCGCAACCTACGTTATCCCTATGTACCCCTAATCTGCTGCCCCTAACACCGCCGACCCCTATATTATATTTATTAACCCCTAATCTGCCCCCCTCAACGTCGCCGACACCTGCCTACACTTATTAACCCCTAATCTGCCGAGCGGACCTGAGCGCTACTATAATAAAGTTATTAACCCCTAATCCGCCTCACTAACCCTATCATAAATAGTATTAACCCCTAATCTGCCCTCCCTAACATCGCCGACACCTACCTTCAATTATTAACCCGTAATCTGCCGAGCGGACCTCACCGCTATTCTAATAAATGTATTAACCCCTAAAGCTAAGTCTAACCCTAACACTAACACCCCCCTAACTTAAATATAATTTACATCTAACGAAATAAATTAACTCTTATTAAATAAATGATTCCTATTTAAAGCTAAATACTTACCTGTAAAATAAATCCTAATATAGCTACAATATAAATTATAATTATATTATAGCTATTTTAGGATTAATATTTATTTTACAGGCAACTTTGTAATTATTTTAACCAGGTACAATAGCTATTAAATAGTTAAGAACTATTTAATAGTTACCTAGTTAAAATAATAACAAATTTACCTGTAAAATAAATCCTAACCTAAGATATAATTAAACCTAACACTACCCTATCAATACATTAATTAAATAAACTACCTACAATTACCTACAATTAACCTAACACTACACTATCAATAAATAAATTAAATACAATTGCTACAAATAACTACAATTACATAAACTAGCTAAAGTACAAAAAATAAAAAAGAACTAAGTTACAAAAAATAAAAAAATATTTACAAACATAAGAAAAATATTACAACAATTTTAAACTAATTACACCTACTCTAAGCCCCCTAATAAAATAACAAAGCCCCCCAAAATAAAAAAATCCCTACCCTATTCTAAATTAAAAAAGTTACAAGCTCTTTTACCTTACCAGCCCTGAACAGGGCCCTTTGCGGGGCATGCCCCAAGAATTTCAGCTCTTTTGCCTGTAAAAAAAAACATACCATACCCCCCCCCAACATTACAACCCACCACCCACATACCCCTAATCTAACCCAAACCCCCCTTAAAGAAACCTAACACTAAGCCCCTGAAGATCTTCCTACCTTGTCTTCACCATCCAGGTATCACTGATCCGTCCTGGCTCCAACATCTTCATCCAACCAAAGCGGGGGTTGGCGATCCATCATCCGGTGGCTGAAGAGGTCCAGAAGAGGCTCCAAAGTCTTCCTCCTATCCGGCAAGAAGAGGACATCCGGACCGGCAAACATCTTCTCCAAGCGGCATCTTCGATCTTCTTCCATCCGGTGCGGAGCGGGTCCATCTTGAACCAGGCGACGCGGATCCATCCTCTTCTTCCGTTGTCTCCCGACGAATGACGGTTCCTTTAAGGGACGTCATCCAAGATGGCGTCCCTCGAATTCCGATTGGCTGATAGGATTCTATCAGCCAATCGGAATTAAGGTAGGAATTTTCTGATTGGCTGATGGAATCAGCCAATCAGAATCAAGTTCAATCCGATTGGCTGATCCAATCAGCCAATCAGATTGAGCTCGCATTCTATTGGCTGTTCCGATCAGCCAATAGAATGCGAGCTCAATCTGATTGGCTGATTGGATCAGCCAATCGGATTGAACTAGATTCTGATTGGCTGATTCCATCAGCCAATCAGAAAATTCCTACCTTAATTCCGATTGGCTGATAGAATCCTATCAGCCAATCGGAATTCGAGGGACGCCATCTTGGATGACGTCCCTTAAAGGAACAGTCATTCGTCGTTCAGTCGTCGGTCCGGATGGATGTTCCGCGCTGGAGGTCTTCAGGATCCTGCCGCTTCGCTCCGGATGGAAGACCATAGAAGATGCCGCCTGGATGATGACTTCAATCGGATGGAAGATCCTCTTCTGCCCCGCTTGGATGAAGACTTTGACCGGATCATGGACCTCTTCAGCCCCCCGCTTGGGCTTGGATCAGGACATCGGAGGAGCTCTTCAGGACGGATCGGTGAACCTGGATGGTGAAGACAAGGTAGGAAGATCTTCAGGGGCTTAGTGTTAGGTTTATTTAAGGGGGGTTTGGGTTAGATTAGGGGTATGTGGGTGGTGGGTTGTAATGTTGGGGGGGGGGTATTGTATTTATTCTTTTACAGGCAAAAGAGCTGAAATTCTTGGGGCATGCCCCGCAAAGGGCCCTGTTCAGGGCTGGTAAGGTAAAAGAGCTTGTAACTTTTTTAATTTAGAATAGGGTAGGGAATTTTTTATTTTGGGGGTCTTTGTTATTTTATTAGGGGGCTTAGAGTAGGTGTAATTAGTTTAAAATTGTTGTAATATTTTTCTTATGTTTGTAAATATTTTTTTATTTTTTGTAACTTAGTTCTTTTTTATTTTTTGTACTTTAGCTAGTTTATTTAATTGTATTTATTTGTAGGAATTGTGTTTAATTAATTTATTGATAGTGTAGTGTTAGGTTAATTGTAGGTAATTGTAGGTAGTTTATTTAATTATTTTATTGATAGGGTAGTGTTAGGTTTAATTATATCTTAGGTTAGGATTTATTTTACAGGTAAATTTGTTATTATTTTAACTAGGTAACTATTAAATAGTTCTTAACTATTTAATAGCTATTGTACCTGGTTAAAATAATTACAAAGTTGCCTGTAAAATAAATATTAATCCTAAAATAGCTATAATATAATTATAATTTATATTGTAGCTATATTAGGATTTATTTTACAGGTAAGTATTTAGCTTTAAATAGGAATCATTTATTTAATAAGAGTTAATTTATTTCGTTAGATGTAAATTATATTTAAGTTAGGGGGGTGTTAGTGTTAGGGTTAGACTTAGCTTTAGGGGTTAATCCATTTATTAGAATAGCGGTGAGCTCCGGTCAGCAGATTAGGGGTTAATAATTGAAGTTAGGTGTCGGCGATGTTAGGGAGGGCAGATTAGGGGGTTAATACTATTTATTATAGGGTTAGTGAGGCGGGTTAGGGGTTAATAACTTTATTATAGTAGCGCTCAGGTCCGCTCGGCAGATTAGGGGTTAATAAGTGTAGGCAGGTGTCGGCGACGTTGAGGGGGGCAGATTAGGGGTTAATAAATACAATATAGGGGTCGGCGGTGTTAGGGGCAGCAGATTAGGGGTACATAGGGATAACGTAGGTGGCGGCGCTTTGCGGTCGGAAGATTAGGGGTTAATTATTTTAAGTAGCTGGCGGCGACGTTGTGGGGGGCAGGTTAGGGGTTAATAAATGTAATACAGGGGTCGGCGGGGTTAGGGGCAGCAGATTAGGGGTACATAAGTATAACGTAGGTGGCGGTCGGCAGATTAGGGGTTAAAAAAAATTTAACGAGTGGCGGCGATGTGGGGGGAGCTCGGTTTAGGGGTACATAGGTAGTTTATGGGTGTTAGTGTACTTTAGGGTACAGTAGTTAAGAGATTTATGAACCGGCGTTAGCCCAGAAAGCTCTTAACTCCTGCTATTTTCAGGCGGCTGGAGTTTTGTCGTTAGAGCTCTAACGCTCACTTCAGAAACGACTCTAAATACCGGCGTTAGGAAGATCCCATTGAAAAGATAGGATACGCAAATGGCGTAGGGGGATCTGCGGTATGGAAAAGTCGCGGCTGTAAAGTGAGCGTTAGACCCTTTAATCACTGACTCCAAATACCAGCGGGCGGCCAAAACCAGCGTTAGGAGCCTCTAACGCTGGTTTTGACGGCTACCGCCGAACTCCAAATCTAGGCCAATATAACTATACACTGTATACACTCTATATAACTATACACTGTATACACTCTATATAACTATACACTGTATACACTCTATATAACTATACACTGTATACACTCTATATAACTATACACGGTATACACTCTATATAACTATACACTGTATACACTCTATATAACTATACACTGTATACACTCTATATAACTATACACTGTATACACTCTATATAACTATACACTGTATACACTCTATATAACTATACACTGTATACACTCTATATAACTATACACTGTATACACTCTATATAACTATACACTGTATACACTCTATATAACTATACACTGTATACACTCTATATTACTATACACTGTATACACTCTATATAACTATACACTGTATACACTCTATATAACTATACACTGTATACACTCTATATGACTATACACTGTATACACTCTATATAACTATACACTGTATACACTCTATATAACTATACACTGTATACACTCTATATAACTATAAACTGTATACACTCTATATAACTATACACTGTATACACTCTATATAACTATACACTGTATACACTCTATATAACTATACACTATATACACTCTATATAACTATACACTGTATACACTCTATATAACTATACACTGTATACACTCTATATAACTATACACTGTATACACTCTATATAACTATACACTGTATACACTCTATATAACTATACACTGTATACACTCTATATAACTATGAACTGTATACACTCTATATAACTATGAACTGTATACACTCTATATAACTATACACTGTATACACTCTATATAACTATACACTGTATACACTCTATAATAACTATTCACTGGTATACACTCTATATAACTATACACTGTATACACTCTATATAACTATACACTGTATACACTCTATATAACTATACACTGTATACACTCTATAATAACCTATACACTGTATACACTCTATATAACTATGAACTGTATACACTCTATATAACTATGAACTGTATACACTCTATATAAACTATACACTGTATACACTCTATATAACTATACACTGTATACACTCTATATAACTATACACTGTATACACTCTATATAACTATACACTGTATACACTCTATTAACTATACACTGTATACACTCTATATAACTATGAACTGTATACACTCTATATAACTATGAACTGTATACACTCTATATAACTATACACTGTATACACTCTATATAACTATACACTGTATACACTCTATATAACTATACACTGTATACACTCTATATAACTATACACTGTATACACTCTATATAACTATACACTGTATACACTCTAATAACTATACACTGTATACACTCTATATAACTATACACTGTATACACTCTATATAACTATGAACTGTATACACTCTATATAACTATGAACTGTATACACTCTATATAACTATACACTAGTATACACTCTCTATAACCTATACACTGTATACACTCTATATAACTATACACTGTATACACTCTATATATACTATACACTGTATACACTCTATATTACTATACACTGTATACAACTATATAACTATACACTGTATACACTCTATATAACTATACACTGTATTACACTCTATATGACTATACACATGTATACACTCTATATAACTATACACTGTATACACTCTATATAACTATACACTGTATACAACTCTATATAACTATAAACTGTATACACTCCTATATAACTATACACTGTATACACTCTATATAACTATACACTGTATACACTCTATATAACTATACACTGTATACACTCTATATAAACTATACACTGTATACACTCTATATAACTATACACTGTATACACTCTATATAACTATACACTGTATACACTCTATATAACTATACACTGTATACACTCTATATAACTATACACTGTATACACTCTATATAACTATGAACTGTATACACTCTATATAACTATGAACTGTATACACTCTATATAACTATACACTGTATACACTCTATATAACTATGAACTGTATACACTCTATATAACTATACACTGTATACACTCTATATAACTATACACTGTATACACTCTATATAACTATGAACTGTATACACTCTATATAACTATACACTGTATACACTCTATATAACTATACACTGTATACACTCTATATAACTATACACTGTATACACTCTATATAACTATACACTGTATACACTCTATATAACTATACACTGTATACACTCTATATAACTATACACTGTATACACTCTATATAACTATACACTGTATACACTCTATATGACTATACACTGTATACACTCTATATAACTATACACTGTATACACTCTATATAACTATACACTGTATACACTCTATATAACTATACACTGTATACACTCTATATAACTATACACTGTATACACTCTATATAACTATGAACTGTATACACTCTATATAACTATACACTGTATACACTCTGTATAACTATACACTGTATACACTCTATATAACTATGAACTGTATACACTCTATATAACTATACACTGTATACACTCTATATAACTATAAACTGTATACACTCTATATAACTATACACTGTATACACTCTATATAACTATACACTGTATACACTCTATATAACTATACACTGTATACACTCTATATAACTATACACTGTATACACTCTATATAACTATACACTGTATACACTCTATATAACTATACACTGTATACACTCTATATAACTATACACTGTATACACTCTATATAACTATACACTGTATACACTCTATATAACTATACACTGTATACACTCTATATAACTATACACTGTATACACTCTATATAGCTATGAACTGTATACACTCTATATAACTATACACTGTATACACTCTATATAACTATACACTGTATACACTCTATATAACTATACACTGTATACACTCTATATAACTATACACTGTATACACTCTATATAACTATACACTGTATACACTCTATATAACTATACACTGTATACACTCTATATAACTATACACTGTATACACTCTATATAACTATACACTGTATACACTCTATATAACTATACACTGTATACACTCTATATAACTATACACTGTATACACTCTATATAACTATACACTGTATACACTCTATATAACTATACACTGTATACACTCTATATAACTATACACTGTATACACTCTATATAACTATACACTGTATACACTCTATATAACTATACACTGTATACACTCTATATAACTATACACTGTATACACTCTATATAACTATACACTGTATACACTCTATATAACTATACACTGTATACACTCTATATAACTATACACTGTATACACTCTATATAACTATACACTGTATACACTCTATATAACTATACACTGTATACACTCTATATAACTATACACTGTATACACTCTATATAGCTATGAACTGTATACACTCTATATAACTATACACTGTATACACTCTATATAACTATACACTGTATACACTCTATATAACTATACACTGTATACACTCTATATAACTATACACTGTATACACTCTATATAACTATACACTGTATACACTCTATATAACTATACACTGTATACACTCTATATAACTATACACTGTATACACTCTATATAACTATACACTGTATACACTCTATATAACTATACACTGTATACACTCTATATAAGCTATGAACTGTATACACTCTATATAACTATACACTGTATACACTCTATATAACTATACACTGTATACACTCTATATAACTATACACTGTATACACTCTATATAACTATACACTGTATACACTCTATATAACTATACACTGTATACACTCTATATAACTATACACTGTATACACTCTATATAACTATACACTGTATACACTCTATATAACTATACACTGTATACACTCTATATAACTATACACTGTATACACTCTATATAACTATACACTGTGAACACTTTATAAAATGCATCATCTTTGGGTAAAGAGGGATTTAACATTTCAATTCAGAACAATATTTTTTTGGCAGTTTAGCCACTTAGCTTTTTATTTCAACACATCACAATCTCTGCATTTATCAGAGAGGAATGCAAGACCTACACAGCTATATATCCTTATGAAATCTTTAAACACAGCAAAACATTTTACCTATCAAACAAGCTGAAATGCAACTGTAGATTATATATTTTGTATTCCTAAATGTATTTCTGAACCCCAAATTCTAAATACGGAATAAATAAATCTCACGGTTTTGTTGTGCGCTATATGTTTGCCTATTGTTCTCATTATGACATGTAGTGAGTGACTATTAGTGACCTCCATAGCTTTCCGTGTATCATATCCCTTTAATGAATGATGTGAACTCATGGAACTGATGTAGCTCATGTCCTCAGCAAATATTAATAAATCTGGGCCATTATGTTGATATAAAATGATAATATAAACCATGATGGCCAATTTCCTAGCATATTGGAAAATCAATATTTTAAAAGTCTGAAAGATTTCAAAAAAATTCATAGCTTTAAAAATACAAATAATATATTTCCTGAAACTGCGACAGGACTGAAGGGTACGGTTGCAAGGTACCCTCTAAGTGTCAGTCTCCCCTCCTGAGGGCTCTTGACTTGCACCACATTGTTTGCCCTTCAACCAGAAGTCACCAAAGACCACTTTTGTTTTAGTTCTGCTTTATCCTGGGGTCACAAAAACCTTGCAACACCTTCTTTCTCCTGCTTTTTCCTAGGGGCGCCAGTTGTCCCTGATCTAAACAATAAAATGGTTAAACATAATATTAGCTGTGATGTAATAAAAGTGCTTGAGAAGAAACCAAGCCACGAGTTGTGCAGTCCTGACCTATAATATAGCTGAATCTGTGCCTGTAGTTGGACAGACTTGTGAGTCACATCCTAGGTCTCAGAAGAATTACCAAACCCGTCATTTCTTAATTTTGGAATAATTTAGAAAGCCTTGTGAGAAACCACAAGCTTGGGATATTTGGTATATAGCCACTCATCACCACACCAGACATAACAGTGACCAATGACTGGTGAGCCTACAGCTATCCTATATACTTGTTCCAAAATATTTGTTGTTATACAAATTAGTTTGCTATTTATTTCAGCTTTCTATTATATATTCCTCTGCCATGTTTCTGTTTAAAATGCCTACTAATTCACTTTTTATTTTATTTTAACTTAAACCAAGCCTTCTGTTGGGTCCCAAATAATATTTAATATGATACATATTTCAAAACTATCCACTAAAATCAGGATTTACATTCTTTTTTTTTTAAACTTTAATTACAAATATTTCTTACCATATAAATCTTTTAAGAGACACATGAATATTCAATTATACATTAACAGAGCCCTTAAAGACATAATTCTTTGCATAGGGGAGAGAAAAATGAAGAAAAAATTGAAAGAGAGCTGCTGCTGAGTACTATCCCCAGATTAAAACCTACAGTCCCCTCTGTGATCACAAGACAATGTTTAAATACCCCAGGACAGGACAAAGCACACACACACAAAAAAGAGGGGAAAAAGAGGTGTCTCCCCTATTTATCCAGTTGGCTCACCTCTTCCATATCTGCTAAAGGAATGATCTGAAAAATCAGGATTTAAACTCTATTGAAAGGTTATTTTATAATTTCTTGTATCTCTTGAATGGCTCAATGAACTTGGCTGATATTTATCTTGGACTGGCAATCATAATAAATATTGAGGTTATTAGTTATTATGTCAACATTTATTGAGATATACAAATGATATTTCCAATATGGCAATGAATTATCATTCATTTTATTTTTTTACAACTGTTATCTGAAATAGGTAATTCACTTAGGGTAGTTAGATGTCTCTAGTTCATCTAGTTCTTCTGATCTGCAATAAGTCACTCAATTTAGTAATAATGGTAATCTGAAAAATATAATTTCATTTTGCAGGTTATTGTGATTAAAGATAGGTAATTCAGTTTTGGGAAATATTGTTATCTGAAATAGGTAATTCAATTGGATCCTGTTTTCAAGGTCCTGAACAGACCAAACCAGACAGTAAGACAGGCTGCATAATATTAAGATAAAATCATTCATTTGTTTGGTACCTGTAAATGAAATTATTAAATTAGCCACAAGGCATTTTTTATGCCAACGAAAAAAATTAAAGATGGAGGTATTTTTTATAGTAATAAAAACCTGTTACTTTAAAATAAGAGTTCCAGAAATCTGAGAATAAGTTAAAGTGAAAGTAAATTTTTCCACATAGCAATATATCATTACATAGCCCAAATATAACATTATCGCTGGTTTTATTTTTTTTTTTTTCTTCAATCTAATATTTGATATTTGTATAATTTATTTCCCTACCTTCTGTCCGTTGCTCCTCCCACCCTCCTCTTCCTGGATTTTGTATTCATTACGTATAGAGCGGTCCCACCCGCTCTATACGTAGGCTAAAAGCTTGTTCACGTTATTGTCATCTATTGCACATGCGCTACTCGCCGATCCGGGTACAAATGCGCATTCGAACTTTCTCATCCCCTAATGAAAATGAGCATGCGTCAAACTGTATCTTGCCAACAAATGAATCCCAATTATGCGCATGCGCGAATTGTGAATGCGCCCCTAACATCCCCATGTTAATATTGTACTCGGCGCATGCGCATTGGCTGCGAGCAGGCTGTGACATAGCTTTCTGGCCGCCGATTGCCCAGAAAGTCAATTGGTGCTTTGCAGAAACATGACCAGGAAATAAATTAACTCCTCAGCAACGGGCTGAATTGAGGAAGATAAAAATCTGCGATTCTAAGCGGCGAAAAATGTATTTAGGTACAGAAATAAAAAATATCATTAATGAAAGTGCTATTGTTTTGTAAGTAATTATGTAAATCTGCAAAGCAAAAGATCTAACTTTACTTTTACTTTAATCACTATAAAAGATCATTAGCACCTCTGTGCATTAATTACTAGTTAGTTATGTGATGTCATTATGAGATTAAAAAAACTGTAATAGAAGTTATCTGGAGTTGACTCCTATAGTGAGGCTCAAAGTTTCAACTCTTGTTGTTAGTATATTATTTATTTTATGTTGCAAAACATTACATAATATTTATTTATTTATTTATTATATATCTGAAAAAATATGATTGTTAAATGCAAAAATCTTAAAGTCAATACCTAAGTGACTAAACTAAAAATATAAAAGATATTCATGCTTTCCGCATGTGTAAAAAGAATTTCAAAATGTTATTTCTGTGTTTTTCCAAAAATAAAAAATAAAATGTAAACCTTTAGCTAAAATAAGATTTAGGCATAACATGGTCCAGCCTTTAATAGGTAGAAAAGTTTAATAACTTTATGTAATTGTGTGGAAATAATAATCTACCTTTGCTTTGCACATGACTGTGAATTTAAATTGTAGTATTAAAAGTTTTTCTTTTAGACGTGTATTTAATTTTCTACATTACAGTTTGTAGATTTGTTAAAGGGACAAAAAACCTCAAATCTTTCTTTTGTGATTCAGGTAGAGCTTGCAATTTTAAAAAAATCTCAAATTTACTTATTTTATAAAAAAAAAAAAAAATAAATAAAAAAAAAAAATATATATATATATATATATATTTATTATTATTTTGTTATTGAGGATCTGAGAGAACAAATTTAAATTTTTTCATTTTCTTATTTATAACACAACAAATCGTATTTTATATATCTGGGACAAAATACAATAAATATGATATACAGTACATTTAATAAAAATGTCAGCAAACTCAGCGGTCTCAAAGGCCTCGGGCGCTATCCGATATACGGTGTAGTTTTTGGCGCAAGCAAAGGAACCCGCGCCGCCCGTAGTTTCACCTCGCACATTGGGATATTACATATATGGTGCCGGCAGTTGCTAAAGTGCCGTAAGTGGGATCAACTAGCGATGTCCAGAAATGAGCGTAACTACAAATTTCTAGAGTCGCCAGTGACTTACGGCACTTTAGAAACTGCCGGCGCCTAAAAAAGCAAACTAAAATATTAAATCTCCCGTAACTGTCTAACCTGCCTCCCAAAAATAAGCCTGACACGTATACCCCTATATCCGCAATCCCCCCTCTCTCGCCTAATAATAAATGTATTAACCCCTAGACCGACAACCCCCCACAATGCAATAAGCCTAATTATTAACCCCTAAACTGCCATAGCCCACACAGCAATAAACCTATCCTAGTATTAACCCCTAAACCGCCGCTCCCGGAGCCCACCGCCACCTACATTATATGTATTAACCCCTAAACCGCCGCTCCCGGACCCTGCCGCACCTAAATAAAGTGTTTAACCCCTAAACCGCTGCTCCCGGACCCCGCCGCCACCTACATTAAATATATTAACCCCTAATCTGACCCCCCTACACCGCCGCCACCTACCTTAAATATATTAACCCCTAATCTGACCCCCCTACACCGCCGCCACCTACATTAAATATATTAACCTCTAATCTGACCCCCCTACACCGCCGCCACCTACATTAAATTTATTAACCTCTAATCTGACCCCCCTACACCGCCGCCACCTACCTTAAATATATTAACCCCTAATCTGACCCCCCTACACCGCCGCCACCTACATTAAATATATTAACCTCTAATCTGACCCTCCTACACCGCCGCCACCTACATTAAATTTATTAACCTCTAATCTGACCCCCCTACACCGCCGCCACCTACATTAAATTTATTAACTTCTAATCTGACCCCCCTACACCGCCGCCACCTACATTAAATGTATTACCCCCTAAACTTAAGTCTAACCCTAACACCCCCCTAACTTAATTATTATTTAAATAAATATAAATAATATTAATATTATTAACTAAATTATTCCTATTTAAAACTAAATACTTACCTATAAAATAAACCCTAAGATAGCTACAATATAATTAATAATTACATTGTAGCTATTTTAGGATTTATATTTATTTTACAGGCAACTTTGTATTTATTTTAACTAGGTACAATAGCTATTAAATAGTTAATAACTATTTAATAGCTACCTAGTTAAAATAATTACAAAATTACCTGTAAAATAAATCCTAACCTAAGTTACAAATACACCTAACACTACACTATCAATAAATTAATTAAATAAATTAACTACAATGATCTAAAATAAAATACAATTAAATAAACTAAACTATATTACAAAAAAAACCTAAACACTAAATTACAAAAAATAAAAAAATATTACAAGAAGTTTAATCTAATTACACCTAATCTAAGCCCCCTAATAAAATAAAAAAGCCCTCCAAAATAATAAAATTCCCTACCCTATACTAAATTACAAATAGCCCTTGAAAGGGCCTTTTGCGGGTCATTGCCCCAAAGTAATCAGCTCTTTTACCTGTAAAAAAAAGAACAATCTCCCCCAACATTACAACCCACCACCCACACACCCCTACTCTAAAACCCACCCGATCAAAACCTAACACTACCCCATTGAAGATCACCCTACCTTGGGCCGTCTTCACCCAGCCGCTTGGATGAAGATGTCTGCCGGTCCGGAAGTCCTCTTCTGCCCGGATAGAATGAAGACTTCTGCCGGTCTGGATGTCCTCTTCTGCCCGGATAGGATGAAGACTTCTGCCGGTCCGGATGTCCTTTTCTGCCCGGATAGGATGAAGACTTCTGCCGGTCCGGATGTCCTCTTCTGCCCCATCGGATGACCACTGGTGCCCAGCTGGGTGAAGACAGCTCAACGTAGGGTGATCTTCAATGGGGTAGTGTTAGGTTTTTTAAGGGGGGATCGGGTGGGTTTTAGAGTAGGGGTATGTGGGTGGTGGGTTGTAATGTTGGGGGGGATTGTTCCTTTTTTTACAGGTAAAAGAGCTGATTACTTTGGGGCAATGCCCCGCAAAAGGCCCTTTTAAGGGCTATTTGTAATTTAGTATAGGGTAGGGCTTTTTTATTTTTTGTAATTTAGTGTTTTGTTTTTTTTGTAATATAGTTTAGTTTATTTAATTGCATTTTATTTTAGATAATTGTAGTTAATTTATTTAATTAATTTATTGATAGTGTAGTGTTAGGTGTATTTGTAACTTAGGTTAGGATTTATTTTACAGGTAATTTTGTAATTATTTTAACTAGGTAGCTATTAAATAGTTATTAATTATTTAATAGCTATTGTACCTAGTTAAAATAAATACAGTTACCTGTAAAATAAATATAAATCCTAAAATAGCTACAATGTAATTATTAAGTATATTGTAGCTATCTTAGGGTTTATTTTATAGGTAAGTATTTAGTTTTAAATAGGAATAATTTAGTTAATAATATTAATATTATTTATATTTATTTAAATAATAATTAAGTTAGGGGGGTGTTAGGGTTAGACAGGTTTAGGGTTTTATACATTTAATGTAGGTGGCGGCTGTGTAGGGGCGTCAGATTAGAGGTTAATAAATTTAATGTAGGTGGCGGCGGTCTAGGGGGGTCAGATTAGAGGTTAATATATTTAATGTAGGTGGCGGCGGTGTAGGGGGGTCAGATTAGGGGTTAATATATTGAATGTAGGTGGCGGCGGGGTCCGTGAGCAGTGGTTTAGGGGTTCTGATTGGTTAATTTAATCAGCCAATCTGATTGAAGTTCAATCCGATTGGCTGATTGGATCAGCCAATAGAATTGACCTCACATTCTATTGGCTGATCCAATCAGCCAATCGGATTGAACTTCAATCCGATTGGCTGATTAAATCAACCAATCGGATTTTTCCTACCTTAATTCCGATTGGCTGATAGAATCCTATCAGCCAATTGGAATTCGAGGGACGCCATCTTGGATGACGTCATTTAAAGGACCAGCCATTCATCGGGTAGTCGTCGGCCTAGAAGGATGTTCCGCGCCAGACATCTTCAAGATTGAGCCGTTCCTCGTCGGATGGATGAAGATAGAAGATGCCGCTTGGATGAAGATGTCTGCCGGTCCGGATGTCCTCTTCTGCCCGGATAGAATGAAGACTTCTGCCGATCTGGATGTCCTCTTCTGCCCGGATAGGATGAAGACTTCTGCCGGTCCGGATGTCCTTTTCTGCCCGGATAGGATGAAGACTTCTGCCGGTCCGGATGTCCTCTTCTGCCCCATCGGATGACCACTGGTGCCCGGCTGGGTGAAGACGGCTCAAGGTAGGGTGATCTTCAATGGGGTAGTGTTAGGTTTTTTAAGGGGGGATCGGGTGGGTTTTAGAGTAGGGGTGTGTGGGTGGTGGGTTGTAATGTTGGGGGGGATTGTTCCTTTTTTACAGGTAAAAGAGCTGATTACTTTGGGGCAATGCCCCGCAAAAGGCCCTTTTAAGGGCTATTTGTAATTTAGTATAGGGTAGGGCATTTTATTATTTTGGGGGGCTTTTTTATTTTATTAGGGGGCTTAGATTAGGTGTAATTAGATTAAACTTCTTGTAATATTCTTTTATTTTTTGTAATTTAGTGTTTGTTTTTTTTGTAATATAGTTTAGTTTATTTAATTGCATTTTATTTTAGATAATTGTAGTTAATTTATTTAATTAATTTATTGATAGTGTAGTGTTAGGTGTATTTGTAACTTAGGTTAGGATTTATTTTACAGGTAATTTTGTAATTATTTTAACTAGGTAGCTATTAAATAGTTATTAACTATTTAATAGCTATTGTACCTAGTTAAAATAAATACAAAGTTACCTGTAAAATAAAAATAAATCCTAAAATAGCTACAATGTAATTATTAAGTATATTGTAGCTATCTTAGGGTTTATTTTATAGGTAAGTATTTAGTTTTAAATAGGAATAATTTAGTTAATAATATTAATATTATTTATATTTATTTAAATAATAATTAAGTTAGGGGGGTGTTAGGGTTAGACTTAAGTTTAGGGGGTTATACATTTAATGTAGGTGGCGGCTGTGTAGGGGGGTCAGATTAGAGGTTAATAAATTTAATGTAGGTGGCGGCGGCGTAGGGGGGTCAGATTAGAGGTTAATATATTTAATGTAGGTGGCGGCGGTGTAGGGGGGTCAGATTAGGGGTTAATATATTGAATGTAGGTGGTCCGTGAGCAGTGGTTTAGGGGTTAAACACTTTATTTTGGTGCGGTGGGGTCCGGGAGCGGTGGTTTAGGGGTTAATACACTTTATTAGGTATTGTGGTGGGGGATTGCGGTTGACAGGTAGATAGACATTGCGCATGCATTAGGTGTTATTTTTTGCAGGCATTTTAGGGAGTTACGGTGCTCCCATACTCAGCGCAAGGCCTGCTACGGCTGCATTTTATGGCGAGGTGAAAATGGAGTAAGATTTCTCCATTTACGCCACGTAAGGCTTTGCGCTGGATATTGGATACTGACTTACGACGCGGTCCCATGTTAGTCTATGGGAGTAAAAATTGCGGGCGACGGGTGGAATATACGGGCGAAAGTTGTATGCTACGCCGTCTATGTGATACCAAACCAGCACAAAAACCGGCGTCGCCGGCTTTTGCGGGCAACGCTGCATATCGGATGGGGCCCCTCATATTTTAAATAATAGGTAAGATTAGCTCCCAAGATATCAGTATCAATATGGATAAACAAAATTTCAGAAAAAATGATTAAAAAAACAACTCATATCCCCTATCCCACCTACAGAATCTTTATACTATTTAGTTACAGCAATTTAACCATTGAGTAGATTTAAAAGAAAAAAATCTGGTTTCTGAAATAGGAGGAGGATCTGCAATTGTGATGCCAGTAATCCTTCCTTAATTACCTCTTACAATGTATTTGCTGTCAGTTTGTATCTTTAGATTGAATTAATCCATAACAATCTGACTGTATATTATTAACACAATGGTAGGAAAACTTCTACTGTTCCACTGCTTCAAAATAAGCTTTTGTCTTGTTAAACTGGCAGTAGTTATTATTAGCAAATGTTCTTTGTTCTCTTGGTATCTTTTGTTAAAAAGCAGGGACATATGCTTAGGAGCCAGCCCATTTTTGGAGCACTATATGGCAGCAGTTTTGCAAGAATGCTGTCTACATGCAAGAACACTAGAGGGCAGCACTATTTTCTGCCATGCTGTGCTTTAGACGCCTACATAGGTATCTCTTCAACAAAGAATACCATGAGAACAAAGCAAATTTGATAATAGAAGCAAATTGGAAACTTTTTAAAAAAATTGTATGCCCTGTCTGAATTACAAAAGAAATATTTTGGGTTTCATATCCCTTTAACCCTTTCCGGTTATATGTCGGAATGTATCCGACAAAGGGTTTTACCGCTTGTTACATTCCGATATGACTTTCTCCCAACACCACAGCCGTCCAGCCACTGCAAATGGGCACAGAAACAGGCGGAGCCTTCAATGATCACAGAGATCACAGAGACGCTCCCCCACTCACGCCGCGCAACTTGCCACACTGGTCCACCGTAACACCACTGATGCTAACTCCTCCCGGGAAACCCCACACAGCGATATCCGGGCCGCACCACAAAGATGCGATCTCCCCGCAAACACTGCACTAGCACCCATGTGATCCCACACACACAGCACCCCACAGCGACCCCCCACACACAGCAATGCAAACTCCCCCACACCCACAGCATCCATAGCGATGCTATATATGTATAGGGTGCTGTGTGTGCAGTGTGGGATCACATCTGTAAAGGGTGCTGTGTGTGCAGTGTGGGATCACATCTGTAAAGGGTGCTGTGTGTGCAGTGGGGGATCACATCTGTAAAGGGTGCTGTGTGTGCAGTGTGGGATCACATCTGTAAAGGGTGCTGTGTGTGCAGTGGGGGATCACATCTGTATAGGGTGATGTGTGTGCAGTGGGGGATCACATCTGTATAGGGTGCTGTGTGTGCAGTGTGGGATCACATCTGTAAAGGGTGCTGTGTGTGCAGTGTGGGATCACATCTGTAAAGGGTGCTGTGTGTACAGTGGGGGATCACATCTGTATAGGGTGCTGTGTGTGCAGTGGGGGATCACATCTGTATAGGGTGCTGTGTGTGCAGTGGGGGATCACATCTGTATAGGGTGCTGTGTGTGCAGTGGGGGATCACATCTGTAAAGGGTGCTGTGTGTGCAGTGGGGGATCACATCTGTATAGGGTGAGGTGTGTGCAGTGGGGGATCACATCTGTAAAGGGTGCTGTGTGTGCAGTGTGGGATCACATCTGTAAAGGGTGCTGTGTGTGCAGTGGGGGATCACATCTGTAAAGGGTGCTGTGTGTGCAGTGGGGGATCACATCTGTAAAGGGTGCTGTGTGTGCAGTGTGGGATCACATCTGTAAAGGGTGCTGTGTGTGCAGTGGGGGATCACATCTGTATAGGGTGCTGTGTGTGCAGTGGGGGATCACATCTGTATAGGGTGCTGTGTGTGCAGTGGGGGATCACATCTGTAAAGGGTGCTGTGTGTGCAGTGTGGGATCACATCTGTAAAGGGTGCTGTGTGTGCAGTGGGGGATCACATCTGTATAGGGTGCTGTGTGTGCAGTGGGGGGTCACATCTGTATAGGGTGCTGTGTGTGCAGTGGGGGATCACATTTGTAAAGGGTGCTGTGTGTGCAGTAGGGGATCACATCTGTAAAGGGTGCTGTGTGTGCAGTGGGGGATCACATCTGTATAGGGTGATGTGTGTGCAGTGGGGGATCACATCTGTAAAGGGTGCTGTGTGTGCAGTGGGGGATCACATCTGTAAAGGGTGCTGTGTGTGCAGTGGGGGATCACATCTGTAAAGGGTGATGTGTGTGCAGTGGGGGATCACATCTGTAAAGGGTGATGTGTGTGCAGTGGGGGATCACATCTATATAGGGTGCTGTGTGTGCAGTGGGGGATCACATCTGTAAAGGGTGCTGTGTGTGCAGTGGGGGATCACATCTGTAAAGTGTGATGTGTGTGCAGTGGGGGATCACATCTGTAAAGGGTGATGTGTGTGCAGTGGGGGATCACATCTGTATAGGGTGCTGTGTGTGCAGTGGGGGATCACATCTGTAAAGGGTGATGTGTGTGCAGTGGGGGATCACATCTGTAAAGGGTGCTGTGTGTGCAGTTGGGGATCACATCTGTAAAGGGTGCTGTGTGTGCAGTGGGGGATCACATCTGTAAAGGGTGCTGTGTGTGCAGAAGGAGATCACATCTGTAAAGGGTGCGGTGTGTGCAGTGGGGGATCACATCTGTAAAGGGTGCTGTGTGTGCAGTGGGGGATCACATTTCTATATGGTGCTGAGTACAAGGGGAGCTGCGTTAAATAATTAAATAAGACCAGCTGGCGCATTATGTAAAAATTAATAGGACCGGAAAGGGTTAAAGCACTTGAAATATAATTCTGAAACACTTTAAAAAAAAGGACTGCAACAAAGTGCTACACAATGTGCGGCAGGCTTCTCTGGCAGGCAACTGGTTAATAGGGGTTTACACTTTATTGCAGCCCCCTGAAACAGCTGAATTACACTGCTCTGATGGCACCGGGCAGTTTATCTACACAGGAAATAACCAGAGAGAGCTGGACACTAAGGGCTAGATTTATTAAGCCCTTACGGCAGCAAGTTCTCACAAGAACTTGCTCGCCGCAATTTAACAAGCAGCGGTCACCAGACCGCTGCTTCCCTAAACTCTTCGCCACCTCTGAACTGGCGAAATTCAATCTCCTCGGTCGAGTCCGACCGAGGAGATTGACAGCTCCTGCCCGCGCGTGATTGGTTGTGCGCGGGCAGGGGGCGGGATTGCACGCGAGCGCAAAATTGCGCTCGTGTGCAATGTTAATTACCTACGGGTAATTTCGCCCCGCCACAGGCGAGCTGAGGCATACAGGGGCGCGTATACGTGCCCCTGTACGCCTCAGCTATGATAAATCTAGCCCTAAGTAACTCTGTTAGAAGATAAAGCTATGCATCTTGTACATCTTGCCATCAACAGAATATCTCCCTAACTGTGAGTAACTGGATCTGGCAAATATCCTAAAGATATATGTATAAATAGCGGCAGGTCTGCAAAGTATCAGTCAAGCCATGCAACCTTCTTTTTTTTTTTAGGAAAATTAGATAGATGATAGATAGATAGATAGATAGATAGATAGATAGATAGATAGATAGATAGATAGATAGATAGATAGATAGATGATAGATAGATAGATGATAGATAGATAGATAGATAGATAGATAGATAGATAGATAGATAGATGATTGATAAATAGATAGAGAGAGAGAGAGAGAAATTAGATAGATAGATAGATAGATAGATAGATGATGATAGATTGATAGATAGATAGATAGATAGATAGATAGATAGATAGATAGATAGATAGATAGATAGATGAGAGATAGAGAAAGAAAGAAAGAAAGAAAGAAAGAAAGAAAGAAAGAAAGAAAGAAAGAAAGAAAGAAAGAAAGAAAGAAAGAAAGAAAGAGGGATAGAGAGAGAGATCTTAGATTTAAATAGATAGATCATAGATAGATAGATAGATAGATAGATAGATAGACAGATCTTAGATAGATAGATAGATAGATAGATAGAAAGAAAGATAGATAGACAGACAGATAGATGATAGATAGACAGATAAATAAATAAATAAATAAATAAATAGAAAAAACACAGACAAAATACAAGCAAATAGGGTGCAACAAAAGGTTTTGATATACTTGCTGTCAATTAAAATCAGGGATTTGGCCCTTGAACTTATATAATTGATTACAACGTATGTAAGAGATTTGTTTCACATACACACATTTCATACATGGCTAAATAGGTAATCTGTTTACAGAGCAACATCTGCAGATACAGGGTTCCCATGCAGTATTAAAGGGCAAGTTTATATCTCACAGCGTAGGGCATTCACAGGGAAATGAATTCCTGGGAATCACTAATGCTCTGGCATTTCCTTTAGTTGTATCCTCCTCTGCATTTCTATAAAACAATTCTAAACAAGAAAAGCCACTTGGTAAATATTTTGATGCTCTACAGGATAAACACATCACAAGTTATACGTTAATATGAAATTTCTCAGGATGCAAATATTTACCAATTGTTAAGTGGAATATGTAACACAAGTCATACACATGAAGTTATTTCTGTATGAATTTATTAATCAATTACAACAGCACAGAAATGCTTCCTTCATAAGATATCATTTAGCAAACAGACCCCTTGTCCTTTAGCCCATGGATCACACCTCAGTCTAATGCCTGGCACTGCAGCCTATCTAACAGAGGGCAAAAAGCAAGTTAGCAAAACCCCACCCACCAATAGCTTCCCTTCGAGAGGCCAATCTGGGCTTGAGCCCACAGCTGACAAGGCTAGCCCCGGTCATATTGATAGTATAAAGTGCAATGTTCTGTAGTTGTTATCTGTTGAAGCCAATCAGGGACATATATGTAACATGTTAGCCTTGAGAAGTCTACAGTGTGAATTTCCAGTTCTGAGAATTAAAAAATCCTCAATTTTCAAAATGTAATGACATAAAAAGTGGAAAAGTAATTAATAAAATTATATTGCAAACTTGTTTTACTATGCATAACTAAACCTTTGTTTAAAAATCTCAAGGTTTTTAATTTCCCTTTAAGATTAGTAATAATTTTATTTATTTATGCATTTTATATAGTGCTCCAGAAATGGCTCGGCTACTTTCATATTGACTTTGTACATCTTAAAAATAGTTAAAGGGACAATGACTTCAAAAGGAAATTCATATAAAACAGCAACATATCTAGAAAACAATAATTTGCCCAGTTTGTCCTGCAATTCACCTCTGAAACCTGTGTGATGGGGTTTCCCACTTCCCCCTGAGGCTAGGCTGCAAGTGGCCTGTGCAATATGCTACCCATTGATTGGTTGGTTAGAGAACAGAGTCATTTATATCTGTCCCACATTTGCAGCAGCAAAGTAAATCGGATAAACAACAAGAAAAAAGAGGCGCCCAATGGTGCAATTATTTAGATAACTGTTAAATCTATAATGGTACAAAATTCTATTCACATGTAGGAAAGCGCTAAACAGTGCGGTCAGCACCATAACCAGGACCTCAGAGCTGCCCAGCAAGCTTACACCTGGCTACAGTAATCTCAACACAGTGACGCTTAGATTATCTGTGGGATTGTGTATCAAAACACCATAATCCAGAAAGAAATTATTAGCTAAAACAACCGTAATACAGGAGTGAAGACTGATGAAACAGTCTACTATGGCCAAGAAACGCGTTGCTTTTATTAATACTTTACTCCTGTATTACTGTTGTTTTATCCCAGAAGTTCTTTCTGGATTACGGTGGTTCCATTCCTCAGGGGAAAGCGGAGTTTGGGTAGCCGGGTTACGTATACCATCTTCTTTAATCCGGTGGTGATTCATGCACGCTGCCACCGATAATCTAAGCCTGACTGCAGTGAATTTCCTGTAGCCAGGTGTGAGCTTGCCGGGCAGCTCCGAGGTCCCGGTTATGGTGCTGACCGCACTGTTTAGTGCTTTCCTACATGTGAGTGGAATTTTTTACCATTATAGATGTAACATTTATCTGAGTTACTGCACCATTGGGCACCTCCTTTTTCTTCTTGCGTTCTAGTTGTTGATGGTGGGCCAGACAGTTTTTGGGTACAGCCTTTGGAGGACCTGTGGTATGGATATGTTAGACTGTTGTTCAAGATTTTACTAAGATCATTTACAACATATTTATGTCTTTTCTTTATATATATTTTATGTTTCAATGTTTCATTTTGCTGTATTATTGTCACTAGGTGGCATATTTCACATTACCATAATTAATAATCTTATTGTGATCATTTAGTGAGCTCCCCCACTTGTTCTTTTGTCTTGTTGAATATGATAAAGAATACTCAGGGTGAGTCCCTCCTAAACTATACAACAATGGACATTTTTATCACTAAGAGACACTTATTTCTATGCATATGTTTGCAAAGTCATGCCCAGTTGCTGTTGTACTACGCACACACAATAAAACATTTTACTGTCTCCAAACCATTTTTAAATATCGTAAACTGCAAGCTTCAGATGACCTGCTAGTAGTCATTTGGAGCTGATAATATTAAGCTATAATGGCTTGTGAGATTCTATAAAAAAATCTCTCCAGTATTACGGAGCCCTTATC